>NC_056727.1:30604613-30887113 GCF_019279795.1 Protopterus annectens | reverse complement strand
TAACGCTGAAAGAAAAAACATACTTTTCTGCACCAAAATCTCTTTCTCTTTCTCTTTCTCTCTCGCTCACTCTCTATCTATCTATCTATATATATATATATATATATATATATATATATATATATATATATATATATATATACATATATATTTTTATAGATGAGTCTACTTGAGTAGACCAAAAATCTGTTTAATCAAATCTTACTAAACTAAGATGACTATACGAAAACCTTAAGTTAACAAACTTTCACATCACTAGAATTTTAATCTGGGAAAGAAGGCAGTTGGCCAAAATGGGGAAATTAGCCCTTTTTCCCACTATAGTGATGTATTTAGTTAGGGGGGTATGGGGATGTGGGGGGATGAAGCCCCTCAGTCGAGTAGGTTTGACATGCTTTGGTGTGTTTGTTTTTCAATGTTGGCCAACTGCCTCCTTTCCTGGATTAAAATTCCAGTGATGTGAACATTCGTTAAAGTGAGGTTTTAGTGTAGTCATCTCAGTTAAGTGAGATTAGATTAAACAGATTTTTGGTCCACTCAGGTAGACCCAAATAGATAGATGGATATCTATATATTATACTTCATCTCCCCAGAAGGCAGACTGCTAATAGCAAAGAGAGTTTTTTTTTTTTACTATAACTAGAATATACACAATTTATTATTGCCAAAGAAAAAACTCTCAGCTTTGCAAATCCTATCCAATCAAATCTATAGATTCATCAACTTAGCACCCCCCCCAAAGAAGACACCACTGTTTAGTCCTAATTAAAGCAAAATTACTTTCCATAGGTGAAAGATGCACGTTCGTCCTAACCTGTCTAATCCTCAAAGGTCTCATCACAACAATTCTTCATTTTCTTATCCACCTGACTGTGAAGGAACAACATCCTTCAACATTTGATTACAGTTTTCTTTCTTCTCCATTCCACTCCACTCAAAATGCTTCTCTCCACTAACCACAACTTCTCAGTAATGGCACCACAGACATAGGAATCACTTCCTGCAAACTTAACATGCATCATTTCTTTCCCAAATTTTAGACATCAGCTGATGAAATGTTTTCAAACAACAGCTGCTTTTCTCTACAAGGCATCCCTTAATTGTATAACTCCATTACACTCATACAGCCCTTTCTCCATACATCCACCTCATAGCTCAGTGGTAATGCAGCCATGCTGGATTAACTTGAGTCTCTCTCCTCTCTTTCTTTCCACTAGTCCACCACATCTCTCCTTCCCAGTCTCCACTACCTCCCAACCATCTCAGCATCTACTTCTGTCTGTTGTACTTCCTTTACTATTCCTCCTATACTCCATCTACTTTATTATTCTCTCTGTCCCTGAGGACTAAATTAACCTACAATAAGTCTGTAAATAGAACTGCATATACTTTGATATTAGACAGAGTCTTTGTTTGCTAGACAGACATCTACTATGTTGTTATAATGTTATTGCATGCTGGATATTGTATTACATAAACTCCCATTGCATTTGACAGACTTGCAAAGTGCTGATATGGTTCCTTTGCATGCGTAATATTGTATTTGTACTCTCTGTAATAATCTATTTGCCAGTGTTTATATGTATAGTTGTGAATGAAATGTAATGCAACAATCTTAATTTTCAGTATTGGATATCTGAGAATGAATGAATGAAGCAGATCATAGTCCCGTTCTACAAATGCATTTTAGCAATATGCTGGCTTTTTTTTCCTCATTCATATTTTTCCTGTGAGTGCATGTGTTGTGTTCTATCTGAAACATATCCTACTACCACCGTGACTATTTTGTCATTCTATCTTATACCTTAATACAACAATACCACTCCACAGGAAATTAAAGATAACCAGATGCAATGTTGATATTTCTCTATTTTACACCTTAATACAGCACTACCATGGCACAGGAAATTAAAGATTACCAGTGACACTGCAGATTATTTCTCTATCTCACACCTTAATACAACACTACCACTGCACAGGAAGTTAAAGTTTACCGGTGACATTGCAGATTATTTCTCTATCTCACACCTTAATACAACACTACCACTGCACAGGAAGTTAAAGTTTACCGGTGACATTGCAGATTATTTCTCTATCTCACACCTTAATACAACACTACCACTGCACAGGAAGTTAAAGATTAATGGAGACATTGCTGATTATTTTTTATCTCCCAGCAGCACTGTACATAAATGTAGGGTGATTTCAACAGAACTGAGCTTAAGGAGGTGGTACCCCATTTTTATCAGTATGTGGATTTCCCCGCCAGAAGAGAGAATACTGAGACAAAGCTTACAGCAATAATAAAGGATCCTTTAAAGCTTTGAAGCACCTCAACATAGGCAGATCTGATCACACTGCCATCCTGCTTCTGCCTCCTCATAAGATGGCTTTTATCAGAGAAAAACCGACAACTAAACAAATCAGAGTGTGGCAGGAGGGTTCTATGGATTGTCTTCAGGACTGTTTCAATACCACCTGCTGGGAGGTATTCAAAGAAGCAACTACACACAACCTCCAGTTAGATGTAGACACCTATACTGAATCAGTTTTTGACTACATAAATAAATGCATGGAGGATGTAACTACCATAAAAGCCATCACTATAAGTGCTGATCAGAAGCCCTGGCTCACCAGGAATGTCTATGAGCTATGTAGGGAAAGAAACACAGCCTTCAAGCCAAATGGTAAAGAAAGGTTAAAGGCAGCCAGGTCAAATCTGAAAAAGGTCATCAAAGAGGCAAAGAGGGAGTAGGCAGTATGGGAGGACATTTTGGACCCACTTCCAAGACATGAGGGACACAAGATGCCTATGTCAAAGGATACAGCAGTTCATGGACTATAAGACCAAAACACCCCAATGTGATGACAGCTTGGAATTCCTAAATTAAATGAACTCCTTCTTTGGCAGATGTGAGACGAAGAACACCATTGTACCTTCTACAACAAGCACTGACAAAAAGGAGATACTGCTCACCTTAAACTCTGAGGAGGTGAGACTTCAGCTTAAGAAAGTGGAATCCTAGTAAGGCGGCTGGAACAGATAACATTCCTGGCAAGGTGCTGAAGGGGTATGCTGCTCAGTTATGTCTGGTATTGACAGACATCTTCACCTTATCCCTTGCTATGGAGAAAGTTCCCTTGCATTTCAAGGAAACAAGTATTGTCCCACTTCTGAAAAACCCAACCCTAACTGACTCGATGACTTCAGGCCAGTTGCTTTAATCTCAAATGACATGAAATGCTTTGAGAGGATTGTGAAGAAACATCTATCTTTGGGTTTGCCTAATTCCTTCGATCAGCTCCAGTTAGCATACCAGGCAAATAGATCAACTATGGATGCAATTTCAGTCACACTATACCTTGCACTAAAACACCTAGAAGGGAGGAACAACTATTGCTGTACATTGACTTCAGTTCTGCATTCAACACTGATACCAATTCAACTGGTGGATAAGTTCATGAAACTTGGGATAAACAAGCACCTATGTAACTGGACTCTTGACTTTCTCATTGGTAGACCCCAATGGGCATGCGCTGGAAACAACACCTCTCAATGCATAATCCTAAATACTGGTGTTCCCCAAGATTGTGTGCTCAGCCCCTTGCTCTTCATCATCCTCACTCATGACTGTACTGCAAAACATAACTTAAACCATATTATAAAATTCACTGATGATACCACAGACATGGGTCTCATTTGTGGTGGGGATGAACATAACTAGAGGGATGAGGTGAACACTTTGATTGCTTGGTGTGACAGGAACAATCTGGACCTAAATGTTAATAAGACCAAAGAAATGATTATGGACTTTAGGAGAAAGGCAACAGTTCACCAACCACTCACTATCAATTGGGAGGAAGTAGAGAAAGTCACAACAACCAAGTTCCTGGGCCTTCACATCTCTGATGACCTCTCCTGGACTGTTAATACCAACCATATAGTCAAGAAGGCTCAACAGAAACTTCACCTCCTGAGGAAGCTCAAAAAGGCCAGGCTCCCACTATTTGCTCTTGCCACTTTGTACAGGGGAGCTATTGAGACCATCCTCACTAGCAGGTTCATAGCATGATTCAGCAGCTTCACAGTTGCTGAGAAGAAGAAATTACAGAAGGTGGTGAGGGTGGCTGAGAAAATCTTGGGCACAAACCTCCCTTTTATTCAGGAGCTTTCTTTACAAGAGCAAGAAAGAGAACATACAAAATACTACAGGACTCAACCCATCCAGCCCACAAGTGGTTCTCAAAACTTGCATCTGGAAGAATGTACTACAGCTTCCTCTGTAAGACTACCAGATTCAGTTACAGTTTGTATCCTACAGCTCATAGGTTTATAGGTTCATAGGTAGGTACTAGGCTATCGGCCCAAGGGCCTATGTAGGCCTAGCCACCAAGGTTCCCTGGCTTACGCCACCCAAGAAAGTTATTTTCCTGTGCCACTGTCAAGCAGAGATACAGAAGTGATCCCCGGGGTGTATTTCCTATTTCCCATCCACTCATCAAGATTTTTCTTGAAGAGTGCTAATGAAAACCTTTGCTTGACATAGATGGGTAGCCTGTTCCAGAGTATGGGAAGTCTCTGGGACAGGAATCTATCCCTCCAGCATGTCCTGTTTATTGTGGTGTCATGGTTCAGGTCCCTGGAGTGTGTAGCTCAGAGGGCTTGGGATTTCTTTAGGTGTAGCATGTCCAACAGATCTGGGTATGACATAGCTTTATATGTTAGGCAGAGATCACCTCAGAGTAGGCGATATGCTATGGAGTAAAGCTGGAGTTTTTTGAGGCAGTCAGTGTAGGGCATTTGTTTGAGGCCAGTAATCCTCTTTGTGAGGTACTTCTGTGGCCTTTCCAGCTGCTGCAGATGTCTTGTGAGGTACATTCAAAAAGGGACATTGTACTCTATAATGGGTCTAATGAGAGTCAAGTAGAGGGGAACAATGACCTCTTTTTTCCTGGATGAGAACCCTTTTATGATGAGGTGTGCCACGTAGAAGGACTTCCTGAATACTGTGGCGATGTGACTATCAAAGGAGAGACTACTGTCCACCTGGATCCCAAGGTCTCTTATCACACATTCAGTGTTAAGTAGATTGCTGCCTATGTGGTAGTTCATGGGTACAGAGATTTTACCAAAGGGGATGACACTGCACTTTTTGGCATTGAGCTTGAGGCCAGTTCTCTGACACCAGGCATCTGTCTCAGCGAGGCCCTTCTGTAGAATGTTCACATCATTTGGGGAATTGACTATGGCTCCTAGTTTGCAGTCATCTGCGAACTTTGTTAGCCAGAGGCCTTCTGTGTTAGCCTGTACTTCAGAGAAGTAGATACCTAACAGGAGAGGTCCCAGGATGGAACCCTGTGGTACTCCACTTGTCATTGCTTTGAGGTCAGATTTGAAGTCTGTGACTTTTACAGTGTGGGTTCTGTCAGTGAGCTAGTTGCCAACCCATCTTGTGATGTAGGGATTTATACCTAGTTTAGTGAGTTTAACTATAATTCCAGATTGGGGGATGGTGTTGAAAGCCTTGGCGTGGTCAAGATAGGCTGTGTGAACCACCTTACCCTCATCTACGGCTTTAGTGACTGCCTCAAAGAAGTCGATCAGGTTCAGGAGGCATGATCTGCCTTTCACAAACCCGAACTGGATGGGATCCAGAGTTTGGAGGTTACCAATGTCTTTGTTTATGAGTTCCATGATGATACGTTCCATGGCCTTGCAGACCAGGCTCATCAGGCTAATAGGTCGATAGTTCCCGGGATCAGTGGTGGCTCCCCCTTTGTGGAGTGGGATAACTGTTGCTGTGCACCATTCAGTGGGTAGAAAGCCTAATGCGAGGCTATTATTCAACATGGTGCTTAAGTGGGGAGCCAGTTTGTTCTGAAGTCTGTGTAAAACGCAGCCTGGGATGTTGTCCGGTCCCATGGATGCTGTGTTTTTGGCTTTAGAAAGTGCAGCTTTTACCTGTGTAGTTGTGATTACAGGGACTCTGCATTCTTCCTGTATAGATATGGGCCCTTTAGGGGGTGAGGGGGGGGGGTAAAGTTAGCACTGAACCTATCTGCCAGGATGTTGGCAATATCAGTTGGTTCTGTAATTTTTGTGTCATTGTGCTGTAACTCACTTGGACATCAACCATAACACCTGATACATTGAAGCCTCTTTTTTTCATTATTGCTGCTGCTCTGAGCAATTACCACCAGTATTACTATGATGCAATATGATGGCTATACTGAGTCACATCTAAGGTTAACAAGTGCAACTGAACAGCTGCTATTCATTAGTGTCTATTTGTTCTTTATTTTAACAGTGAAGGGGTTTGGTGGTGGGTATTTATTTATTATATATCATTGGATAATGAGTATTGAGTGTGTTCATGTAATGTGAACTACCTCTTGCATGCCATATGTGTTGTTAGTGTCTTTCTTAAGTTATTCTCTGATACTGCTTTATCTATGTTATTTGCACTGCATTTCTCTCATGAGTTGGCATTTGTAATTTTGTTTAGGCTGCACTTGTGTGATACTAAATGACAATAAAGTTTTTTTTCAATCTTTGAATCTTTGAGGTGGATGCATACATTTTTTTTTCATTTATTGCCTGAGTAGATCACACTGTGAGATTATAGTTCTTATTTAGTGAAGAACTTAGATTGGTTTAATGCTAATGGGGGGGTTAAGAAGACAGCCCAAAACTCCCTTTGCTTCCCCCTAAAAAATGCCAAGGTACCAGTAACATTGACCTGAACTTCCCCAGCTCAAGCAGAAGTGCCCAGTGTTTAATGTTTCATCTGAAGAACAGTACCTCATGAGCACCGATTCCTCATGTTGAACTACATTATTAAGTATTTGAATATGAATCTAAGCGCCTGGGGTGTGGTTGTTTGCATGATCACCATGGCTGCAGCAGCTCAAAGCTGCTCACTAATAATCCCTACTGACTACATTGTACTCAAGTCACTGCCACCATAGTGTACAATATGTATCATATGGTGGGAGTCAAATTGTTGTCATCACTTTTAGCCACATCTTTATTACAGTGTAATGTGCACATGCAATCTGTGGTGCAGTCATCACTATAACAATGTTACTGGGTGAGACACACAGATGTTAATGTACTTCTACCTTACACTGCATATTGGTGTAGTGGCACTCAGCACACACATGCAGGATTGCAGTGTATCCCTTTTTACACTGCAATACACATAGTTGACAGACAGACAGTGTCTTTACAGTGTTGTGTGAGCAGCAATGCTAGAATGCTTAGCTGAGTGGCTTTCCCAAGCAGTGACTGTGGTGATCACACCAACAAGCATACTTCAGCAGATGGAGATTTGTGCTTCTCTTGTAATATGGCTGAAGGAAGGTATTGACCAATCAAAGATTAGAAGTTTTCATCCATTTTATAAAAATGTGTTATCTATTCCATTGTGTAGGAATTTCTTTGTTTATATATACTACATGTATATTTAGTGCATCACCAACATTTTGGGGTACCAGCAATTCTACTTAAACTTCTCTTACCCACGATACTTGCACTATTCTTAAAAACAAAGAGTTTCACACTTCACATCCAAGAGATCAACACAAGCATGTCTCCCAAATATGGCAACACATCTAAAAAAACTAAGTTGATGTCCACATTAACTTTTCGTTAATAAACTAAATAAAATGAAAAATAAAATACATACTGCATCTCCCATTTGTGCAATATAAAAAGTACTTGTACAAAAATGAATAACTTTATACACTGGAAATTCAAAATACATAAGCACAACCATAAATAAAGTCACCAAAAAAACCCCATAGGAATGAAGTGTTCTTATGAGAATGAACTAAGAAATAAGAAATAAAATACTGACAACAACTAACAGATCAAAAACTTTGCATTAGCTAGAATTTAAAAATGGAACCAGTGCTCATTGTCCAGACTTAACTAAAATAAAGTAAAATGTGTGCCTAAACAAAAAACAACAAATACTTACATAACTCTTCATATACTAAAAAACATATCAAAAACTTAGGTGAGTACCAAAAGCACCTCTGAGCTACATTAAAAACCTTCACAAACTACCTACAACCCTATTCAGTAGAAACACTGGTAATTAATGTAACATAATAAAGTCAAAGTGAACACTACTTCAACATTAACAAAAAAACATTAAACAAAAAGAACATTAAAAAAAGAAAGAAAGAAAGAAAAGAAACAAACACAGATAAATTGAATATGCATGGGCATGGTTTGCGTGATATATGAACTATGTTGTACTGTGTTCCCTTATATTCCACCTGATCATCTGTCTGTCGATCTCTATCTGTATATGTACATATGTGTGTATGTATATATCTGTCGGTCTATTTATCTACCTAAATATTTGAGGCAGAAAATGTTTTCCTTGCCATGTGGTTCAAGAAATTATACATACCTAATACTAGAAAACCTCACAGAAATTTGAACTGTTTTCATTTAGGCATGTGAGATTGTATTTATACGTTTGAAGAGTATATTCATAGAAATGCACTGTAATTTGAAACAAAGCATGTCTAATTTTATATATGCACTGCATATTGGCCTCTAGTTGCACTCAAGGGAAAATAAACAAGTCAGGCAATAAGTATGTCACTGGACATAGCCATGCAGTTAGACTGTGAAGGTAGACAAAAACTGGACAGTGAAATGTATTCTCCAATATGCAGGAAACAATCCATAGACTAGATGAATGCCACATAGTGTGAGATGTCATTAGAACAGAAAATGAGAAGCCATATTGCTATATCTCAATATGAAGCAAAGCTGGTACAGATAGGCTGTACACATTACAATACCTTCAGCAGGATGACATTGCTTGAGACAAACTGCTAAGTAGATAGCAATGTGTGTAGTTGTACTGATATGATGTCCATATATGTTGACACATCTTGAGTTCATCAAAGTGAAGGAAAGAATTTTAAAACAAAGCAGGCGAAAAGGAAATGCAAGGGTGGGATAGCATAAAATGGAAACATATAGGAGTATGCAAGATGGGAAAGGGTGTAAAACGTTTTGGGGCATAGGGTCTCATTTTTAGTAGAGAGAAAGGATAAAAGGGAAAGCAGTGGGTAGAAAAAAGGAGAAGATAGTGCATAGGCAGCCTGACAAACACAGAACAATAGAGATAAACTGGGTAAAAGTTCACAAAGTAGAATGGAAAAACATTGGATGGACAAAGATGGAGAATTTGCAGAGTATGAAATGGTACACAAGAGGAAGGGGAGCATCCATGGTTGGGGAAGGGGATCAGTACTAGCAGTTGACATGTTGTCCCTGTCTTGTCCCAAAGGGACATTACAGAGATCTATCACTGCATGATGGATCATCATAGCTAGTGCTCAGGGCCATAGCCCCTTCTGTTGCCTAATGTCAAGGGCCAGCTCTTTAAGAAAATCTATTTACTTCAGGAGGCTATCCTTGTGGCTCATATATCTACCCATTGTGCACTCCACCATATTTTCCAACATGTGCTCCATTTGTAGCTGGGTCACTTTAAGCAAAACATGTGGCCATTCCTCCTGGGTCAGAGTCAGAACTCCACCACTTAATGGGGCATTCCAGCCATATCACCTTCGTAATCCACAGCTATATTCTCTTCAGGGGTAGGACATGGTGCCTGTACACAAATCTGTCATCTGTGCTTCCAGGGAAAGGGCAAAATGAGAAAGCAGTCATAACCGAAATCATCCTGACATTGGAGTTAAACTCTAAGACATGTCAGTCCTTATGTGGAGAACTAGCCATGGTTGCAGCAAGTCTTTTATCCTCAAGTGGAAGGTAGCATGGTTTGCCTCACATTCTTCTCATGCTGCAAGGAAAAAAGGACACTTCAGTGAAACATGATAACTCTAAGATGAGATGTTAATACAATATGTACAAATCCAAATTCTTTACCAGTTTCTTCATGTCAGTTAGCACACAAATGTGCATCCATTGCACATATGATAAGATACATAAAGAGAATATGGCACAGATGCACATGGGAACACACAAGGAAGTGTGCAGTCAACATAATATGATGCAGCATAACCCCATCATGGAACACAGGCTCACAGTAACTCACATGTAATAATGCCACCAACACCAACATGACCACCACTGCCCTTCCCACCAATATAACCACTTCCAACACCACTCATACAATCACTGCAACCACCATCACCACCACTACAACCACTACCACCACCGCCATCCCTATCACCAATGCAACCACTACCGCCATCACCACCCTACCATCAGTACAACCACTACCAATACCAACACCCCTAAAACCCCCTAACACACACTATCAACACTGCAACCAATGTCTACCTGACATGGACGCTACACATAACAGCAGTGGTAATTCACAGGGATAGCTAAACAGTTATTTGCCAATATCAAAATGAGTCCCAAAACTACAACAAGATAAAAGAGAAAACATAAATACATATTTAAAGAAGGAAAACAGATTCTATACCATTTCCCAAGAACAGGGTTGCTGTACAACTGGACATCCAACTGATATTTGCACTGCTCCCCCATGCTGCTGATTTCCTGTGGCAGGCAGGTCATATCTGCCATCCATTTTCTTAAATACACTCTAAAAGGGAAAAGTAGATACTAACTAAAAACATGAAAGAGATAAATTATTATTCTGCCCTGCTTTGCACACAATGTAGATACTGTCTTGCAGGCAATAGCTGAAGCTGCCATTCCGCAGTTGTTACTTTCACAAAGAGCAACATTTCTGGAGCAGAGCTACATGCAAGGTATGGTGACAAATGTTCCCACAGATGTCTCCAGAAGGTGCTTGTAATCACAACCTGCTAGAGCTGAGCCTAGCCAGGAGAGTGCATTTTATGATACCGTAGTGCCACAGCAAAATATAGTAATTTACAGAGATGCATGCCTCTCTGCCTAACTTAATTACTTACCTATCACAGAAATGATAATATATTTAAGTAGTTCATGAAGAATGCCACCATGTGTTATGGAAGTTAAACCTGTATATTCTGGGTGGTAGTACTAGATGGAACATTAGCTGTATTGGGAACAGCAAACTGTCTTAGATACACACAGTACACTGAAAGTGTATAACATACAGTGCTTTCTCTACCTTCTTAAAGATGTGCACACATCCCCTAATCCACAAAAAATTATTATACTGGAAGCTAGCGACAGGAATGCATATATCTGCATGTATCTTATGTTTGTCAAAGCTGGCAACAAGGTAGCTGACAATATCAGGACAGCCTGTCCCTGCACATGCTTGCTACTGTGATTCAACTATTATGGCTAGAATAATACATGTGTTAGCCTATGATGGTTTACACAGCAGCAATGCATCTACATATATGCCCGCACTATGTTATAGTAGGGCCATATCATCAGAAATTATTAAGGTGACCCTCAATGTAATCAGCAGGGGTGTCTGCCTTACACTCTACATACTTATTGGTATGTACAAATATGTACATGTGCTATATGTATTCCCAATTGTTCATAAAACTGTTGTATAGAAAAACAAAATAACATTTGCAGTATTATAGCTCTCTGCCTTGTGTTTACAGGCATCTGCATGTCTGGAAGGTGAGATTCAGACAGTGGACAATTTCGGCCCTGGTGAAAATGATAATGTCCTGCAAGCACTTAGAGCATATAGATAGTACTTGATGATGGAAAGGTTATTAAAAAGCTTTTATGTGACTGGATGTGGCAAACAATAGTGTATGACATAACTGTCTCTTCATGACACTTACATCATAGATAGCAGTCTACAGCATAAATGCCATGGGCAGACACAGCTACTATACAATAGTGTCAGAGGTGTGTTAGTGACATACTAGACATGTGGATAGGGACCACCTGGGGGGGGGGTGGCTAACAGAACTAGAGGAATTTTTGGTGTCCTGGTAGGAAGACACAAGCTCGGGGATTATTTCTGATGTAGTAGAGATGGACATGTGGATAGACCTGTGACGACCCACCACTGCCAACCAGTAATCAAGGAGTGTCAGTCCTCACCACTGGCAATGATGGGGAATGTTCACTGAGAGGATGACAAGTACATGCACAGTATTTCCAGAGGCAGCTTTCTGCATCAAGTGCAATTTCCCTTAAGAGCACATAGCGACCACAGTCAGTCCAGGCCAGGTTACTCTACCTTTCTCTAGATCCCCAATAAGATTCCCCACTGGCACAGCTATAGAGCTGAGTCCTTAGCCAGGGTTACAAGCCAAGATCTCTAACACTCTATCTTTCTAACCAGTGCTTTGTGTCCCTCCCAAGTAGCTGACAGACACACTCTTGGAAATTTATTTTACAGGCACACCTGAGAAAGGTTAGTACAGATTTACTAGCTATGTCCCATTCTGGCCAGACTGTAAGGTAGCTACCACCAGAACCCCGTATTAGCTACTTTAAGATGGTTAACAAAGGGTGTCCAATTTTACTGTGTAATATTATTATTAATGCAAATGGTAATTTGACCAAGAGCAAGGCTATTAGGAGTGGCCCAATCAGTGTCATAAATAAACATGCAAGTACTCTTAAAACTTAAATATCTCTACATGGGTCAGGCACAATAAAAGCTTTAAATATATTTAATAATAAATAATAAAAGAAAAAGACAATACTAAATATATATTCACAGTAACACACAAGTTCACAACCACAGGAAATATTTAAAACAACATTGTAGGACAGTCTTAAATAAATATTCCTGACTGTCTCTAAGAGAATTATTATACCCTAGAAACTTGCTTCATTAGAGCAAGGCAGATGTGGTGAATGGATCTTCTAGTTGTTGTCAGGTCCAAGACAGAATACAAAATGCTCTGTCTCACTAAGAGACTTCTCAAATTAATATTTCAAATATTACTGCTGGGATAGCATGAAGAATGACATAATTTCTTGTCATCTGACTCTAGTTCCCAGGTGAAATCTCTACTGCTGGAAGCTGGCAGTCTTTAGCATTTACCTGTAAAAATACACAGACCTCAGATCTTTGGCAGATGCTGGAAGTCATAAAACAATTGCTTTCCTTCATGCTTTCAGAAGTAGTAATTAGTTCACTCAGAAGACAATACAGAAAACTTCTCAGCACCGACTTTGTGTCCATAGCTGCCTTGAAAATTGAAAGATACCATCCTTTACTGTGTAGCCTATAAAGTAATTTAATTTCAGCATTTTTCCTAAAATGTGCTGGACTGAAGTTAACCTCCTGTATTCCAGTTTCCACTATTAAAATAAATGCATTGAGGCAGTTACAATAGTGCATGTACGATCCTGTTCTCTTCCAGCAGGGCACACTGTGGATGCATTTCAAACACAAACACTTTATAAAATACCTTTTCAACACATGTCTGTACGAGTCAGTTTGATATACACATGACATACAGTTCTAATACAGTTGTAACACAAGCATCTTATATAAATCATGTTGATATTCACAAATGGCATATAATTATTTACAAAATTCTAGCTAGCTGTGCTGGCATCCACTCCATATTTCTCAGTGCATGCACTAGTTTATTTAATTTTATGCCAAATATAATGTTAAGTTACAGTGCTCACAGACATTGTAGTTGTGACTAATTCAACTGCTGGCTGTGTCATATTTTAGATATATCAGGTATCCAGCCATTCTAAAACTGAAGAAAAACAAACTGTCAAAAAACAAACCAAAAGGTTCCGAACCAGCAGGTGTAAAACTCCAAAGGTTTATTAGAAAATGTAAAAGTAAAGCGCTTTTCATCTCCCTTAGTAGGAAGACTTCTTCAGACAAAGGAAAAAAATCATCAAACACAATTTAAAACCCAAAAAAAGGGGTGTGTGTTACAAAATTACAAACAGTTGCCTTAATTGAATCCACTGACATACCTTCACATTTAAAGTTGTATTACATTAAAAGCATAAATAAATGTCCACTTAGTGTAGACAGGGTGTCAAACATAAAAAAGTTTTCAAAAAAGAAACATGAACTTGATAAAAGTAACCAAAAATGTCTTAGTGAAGATTCATTAACCTAATCAAGTGTAAATACTGTTTGTTTCCCTTAAAATACATTTTAGCAAACAACTTTTCATAGGGTAAAACAAAACTCCTACAGAATCTTGTGATTAAAAAGAAAATAAAATGAAGTAATGCTTGCAACCAAATATAATATCCATTCCTTAACAGAAAAGGTAGTAAGGAGCACACATCTCTAATGCATAATGAAGAATCAATAATAAATGAATAAATAAACAGGGAAACTCAACTAGGAGTCTGCAATAAGCAGAATTTCAAAGGCGTTTCTAATAAAAGAAATGTTATATCTAATATTAAATAACCGAATATGTTTATTTCTGTGTTAAAAATCTAACACAGAAATTGCTTGACATTTCAACGCCAACAAAATGCAACAACAGTATATGAAAAAGAATTTTTTTTTTTTAAATGTTCCTTGAGCAATGGGTAAAGCACCAAGCTGCGATGAGAACACTTTCTAAGCTTTAGTATGCACAGTTGTAGCAGCCAAAACAAGTCAAAATGCAGCTGTTTCAGAAAAAATATGGGAAGGCATTGCGTGAAAGACACGTCTAAATCAAAACAAACAAACCGCCGGATTCACAAGACGGTACTTCATTCAAGAACCGTGCAGGTACTAAGCATGCGAAAAAGGCGGATAGCCAAACAAATGAAAAATCAGTTCACAATCGTGTTCATGAATACGGCACATTGTTCTGCAAATGAGTTTGTACTGTATGTGAAAAAGGTAATAAATAAAGTAGCAGAAGACAAAAAAAGAAAGAAACGCAACACCTAAGTAAATCCACAGCTGTTGGTGTTCAATGACATTGACAATAAGTAAACATAACATTTCAAAATACCATGGGTCTAAACATTAAGGTCTCATTGTTGCTTACGCAAAAAGGTCTATGTGTCTAGAAGTAAGCAAAAATCAAGTCAGACCACAATGCAGAAGCTGACAAAAATAAAACATACAAATCCTGAACAAAACTATGCAAAATGAAAATAAAAATAAAAATAAAAATAAAATAAAATAAGGTATGGGTCAAAGTACAGCGAAGCACTGCAGAGGTCAGAAAACCAATGTTTCTCAAGTTAAACATTTATGAATTAAGGTTTAAAAACCAGACTTGAGGTTTAAGTAATGATGAAAGAAGTCTTATCTTAGCAGGTTTCTTAAATTTAAAACACAAGTCAAAGAAGTAACTTCGTTCAACCCTGGTGACATGTAAGAGTTCATTTTAAGTTGCCAAATGAGTTCCTTTTTTTCTAATAACAATTGTTGGGGTCCTCCTCTTTCATCTGTAAGTACCTGGTCTATAACTTTAAAAAGGAAAGCGTCAGAAAGGTTGTTATTACAATGTCTTGCAAGGGCGTTAGTGTTGCTCTTCTTCCTAATGTGGTACGTATGTTCATAAATTCTCTCTTTAAGTTTTCTGTCAGTCTTCCCTATATAAAAGGCGGGGCATGACTGGCACACAGCTAAATACACCACTGATTTTGAGTTACAATTGTAATGACCCTTTGCTTTAAACAGACGTTGCTTCACTATACATGTGGACCCTGTAGATATAAATTTACAATAGTTGCATGTCTCACATTTGTATGTGCCTTCAGTTCTAGTATGCTTTATTGAAGGTCTTTCCATAATGTTTTTGAGGTTTCTGCCCTTTCTAAAAATGATAACAGGTTTGTCCCCTATTTTCTCCGTGAGTTCTTTTTCAAAAGATAACAACTGCCAATTCTTTCTAAGTACATTGCTAATATATTTAGCTTCTAATGAAAAAGAAGTAATGAAACTTTTTTTATTGTACTTCTCTTGGGAAAAAATGGTTTGACCCATGCTAGAAGAGTGGATAGCAAGAATCTGTAATGTGATTTCATCTGACTCTGCCAGGTTCACATTGGTTTGTTTCAAAGTCAGAATGGGATTGAAAGAACCCAAACCCCTTTTCCTACAAACTTCTCCTATTGTGTCAT
Organism: Protopterus annectens; assembly: GCF_019279795.1. Taxonomy (NCBI): domain Eukaryota; kingdom Metazoa; phylum Chordata; order Ceratodontiformes; family Protopteridae; genus Protopterus; species Protopterus annectens. Next base: position 30,871,110 of record NC_056727.1, on the reverse strand, counting down.
CCACCAGTGATTCGGGGTACCCACGACTCATAAACATGTATTTCAACAAGGTACATTCCTCGTTGAAGGTGGAGTCTTCAGTAGTCATTCTTGCCGCTCTAACTAGTTGGCCCTTTAAAACAGATTTTTTCTGGTGTAGTGGGTGGCAACTAGAAAAATGTAACATAGTGTTAGAGTGAGTGGGTTTCCTGTAAGTTTTAGCAACATAACCCCTGTGGATGTCGTCTCTCTTCAATTCAACATCCAAATAGTTAATGGTGTCTTCACCAAAGGTAAATGTGAATTTCAAAAATGGAGTGCTGTTATTTAAAACCTCAACAAAGTTGCTTGCATCCCCTACATTACCCTAAACATAATTCGGCGGTTTGTTTGTTTTGATTTAGACATGTCTTTCACGCAATGCCTTGCCATATTTTTTCTGAAACAGCTGCATTTTGACTTGTTTTGGCTGCTACAACTGTGCATACTAAAGCTTAGAAAGTGTTCTCATCGCAGCTTGGTGCTTTACCCATTGCTCAAGGAACATTAAAAAAAAAAATAAATAAATAAATTCTTTTTCATATACTTTTGTTGCATTCTGTTGGCGTTGAAATGACAAGCAATTTCTGTGTTAGATTTTTAACACAGAAATAAACATATTCGGTTATTTAATATTAGAAATAAAATTTCTTTTATTAGAAACGCCTTTGAAATTCCGCTTATTGCAGACTCCTAGTTGAGTTTCACTGTTTATTTATTCATTTATTATTGATTCTTCATTATGCATTAGAGATGTATACTCCTTACTACCTTTTCTGTTAAGGAATGGATATTATATTTGGTTGCAAGCATTACTTCATTTTATTTTCTTTTTAATCACAAGATTCTGTATGAGTTTTGTTTTACCCTATGAAAAGTTGTTTGCTAAAATGTATTTTAAGGGAAACAAACAGTATTTACACTTGATTAGGTTCATGAATCTTCACTAAGACATTCTTGGTTACTTTTATCTAGTTCATGTTTCTTTTTTGAAAACTTTTTTATGTTTGACACCCTGTCTACACTAAGTGGACATTTATTTATGCTTTTAATGTAATACAACTTTAAATGTAAAGGTATGTCAGTGGATTCAATTAAGGCAGCTGTTTGTAATTTTGTAACACACACCCCTTTTTTGGGTTTTAAATTGTGTTTGATGATTTTTTTCCTTTGTCTGAAGAAGTCTTCCTACTAAGGGAGACGAAAAGCACTTTACTTTTACATTTTCTAATAAACCTTTGAGGTATCCAGCCATGTCATTACCATTAGAAGTAGGTTGTGTTTGCATGATAGATCTTGTATGGATAGCCTTAGTGTGTGTGTGTCTCTAGAACACAGTTTTGGCATAGGTGCCTACATTCAGTCCATGGGGAATGTTGCTGTGTACTCCTAGAAGGGAGCACAGATACAGTGATATATGAAGAGGCTTGAGCACAACAAAAGGCTGATTGGACAGCCGTACTGGGACTAACGGATGATAATAAGGTGAAGATATGTGAGTCATAGTTTAATGATACAGTGGAACTGTCTGTCTCATTCATCAATGTGCTTATTCTATCAATATAGGCCAAGTCCATGTTTTTACTCACATAAGAACACAATACTCTACAACATGAGTTTTCCCCATCTACAGTGTTGGAGAGATCTGTTCTGACTCCTACACCTACTCATGCTCTCTTTGCAGCTGTGATAGGAAAATGGCACAGCATGTTAGAAGTGTGTATACCCACCATTATGCAACCTTGCAGGGTGGCCGAATACTAACATGTGTCACAGATACCCCCTAATATGTAGTTTATACTTAAGATCAATCAAAGGTTTACCACAGTATCACTCAAGCACAATCTGCTGCAATGCAGTCAAGTATGGACCTTGCTGCTGTATTGTTTGACATCAGTGAAGATGTGGAGGCCTGAGACACAGGCATGATTTGTCACCTGAATTCTTTGGTGGCTCATTGTGGTTGTATATCCAACTCTCTGTAGAAGGTTACTGATGTCATAGTCACTGAACTCACAGGCACTGTTGGTCAAGGTCTGAGAAGGGTTGTGCAAGAACAGCCATGTAAGATGACCATTGCAAAGTGAACTTCACTCAACATCTTATGAAGTACCTTGTGCCACCACCCCTCATTTTAGTAGGCCATGCCCCTTGCCATCTACTGGCAAGCCAACCAGCACTAAAGTCCATGCTTTGTGCATGAGTGGTTTAATGTTGAACTTGAGCCATATCCTGTGTGTTGCAGATGGTTGACATTAGCCAGAACTCCAGTGGGAATCCATTATTACCTGTAGCACTGTATGAAGATGTTTGGGAGTTGCCAGCTAAACACCCACTAGATATATAGCCTTATGTTTCACATTAGCACAAAGTAGATGTTCCTATGGAATTTCTATATACAGGAAGTAGCACTATAGCAGAAATGTGTGTTAGATATGTGAATCATTCCTGGGTAATGTATAGATCCATCGGTTATGATCCCATGCATATTATTCAATAGCAGTTCATGTAATGGCACCTCTTTCTTTACATAAATCTTTGTGAATATGTGCCAGTCGGTGCCTTTATTGCCACATCTATTCAGTCTATGGCATCTAGTGCCTCTGTGAGTCAGGCAATGTCACAGAAGGCATACGTGCTGTTAGCACTCTCCTGTGTGTGTGCTAGGAAACCATACATGATTTTAAAAGTGTGAAACCATCATACTGATAAACATGTTAAGCGTGCAAGCAACAGAGTTCTATATATCAAGCTTGCTCACAGTTTGTCTGTGAAAGCTCTCTGTAGCCAGTATGGAAGGAGCCATAAATACTTTGATCTCCACAGATATGGGAATGTCAGGAACAGCTATAAATTCTATGTGTGTGCATGTGTGTGTGTGTGTGTGTGTGTGTGTGTGTGTGTGTGTGTGTGTGTGTGTGTGTGTATGCACATGCAAGCTCATGTGCATGCTCGTGTGTGTGAGTGACAAACAGATGTCATCCAGGACCTTTCCAATGCCCTGAAGAACTCTAACATGATCTTCAATCTTTTATGCAGTGAAACTGTAAGAAATCCATTCTGCTGGTGACATTTATGTTGCTGCTGGGTTGCACTATTAGTTGTGCAAGGGCTGTTGTGACTACAAGCATCCTGTTAAATGAAGCACTAAACCTTTGGTTTACTTTGCCCTTTAATAGTTAGGTACACAGAGCTGTGCTCTTTGTTCCTCATGCAGAAATGATTTCTGAACATGTTCAACTTGCTTACATTTTAATATCATTAAGATCATATTTTTCCCACATGCTTCATTTTGATGTCATAGGTTCATAGGTGTCATAATGCAGCCATGTGCATATATCTTTAGCTATGCATTTGAAGTCACTGAACAACATGATTAACATAGGAATGTGAATCACTACTAGCCTGTGTCTATCTGCACATTGCTGATTCTAGCAAAAATATGAGCTGCATAATATGAATCTCTGCTGTAATGTTTGCATGATGAAAAAACTGAGGGGAAAACAATTTTCATATTCTGTGAAAAAATAATGGGTATCTATATATATATCCATATCTATATCCATATCCATATACATATCCATATCTATATCTATATCCATATCTATATCCATATCCATATCCATATCCATATCTATATCCATATCCATATCCATATCTATATCCATATCCATATCAATATCCATATCTATATCCATATCCATATCTATATTTATATCCATATCAATATCCATATCTATATCTATATCCATATCTATATCCATATCTTTATCTATATCTATATCTATATTTGTATCTGTATCTCTCTCTCTCTCTCTATATATATATATATATATATATATAAATATCTAATGGAACAAAAACTCCTAATGTCAGCAGAAGCGATTGAATAATCATATGATTATGATGTTAGTATTACTTCATGGGAAGTAGTGGTATGGAGGGTGGGATTTGTGTAATCACAAAGTTGGTATATATAATTATATAGAAGGAAGTCTGAAGGTGCAAGGGGATTCCTCCCTGCAACAACAAAAATCCAAAAAAAAAAAAAAAAGCAAAACAAATGTTTTTCAATATTTCGAGTTTAGTCTATGAGATCAATATTTTGATATTCAGTGTTTAGTTTTGTCAATATTTTGAAGTACAGTCATCAACATTTTGAAGTACAGTCATAAATATATACATACATATATATATATATATATATATATATATATATATATGTGTGTGTGTGTGTGTGTGTGTGTGTGTGTGTGTGTGTGTGTATATATATATATATATATATATAATTATATTTCTACACACACACACACACACACACACACACACACACATATCTGCATGCCTATCTATGTATTGGTCATATAGCTGATCAAAATGTGCCATAGGTTCATAGGTCTATACTAGGCTAACAGTCACTGGAGGCTTTATAAGAATATCCAAGCAACTCAAATATATCCTACAAGTTAATGTATCTTCAAGGTTATTTTATAGGTTCATAGGAGCATACCAGGCTTACGAACATTGGAGCCTTTATAACCTTAGCCATGCAACTCTTGTATCCCACGGGGTCCCTATCAGTTGATCAAGTTTTCAGGAACTCAAAATTCATATCCTTGAGACCATGTGATCAAATTTTTGAAAACCCAAAGATTTTGAATGGAGATTGCAGTACAGAGAGGACCAGGAAATGTACCCTTTTTCTCACTGTAGTGCAATCTCAGAGTTGGCATATGTAATTTGCAAGAGGTGGAGGATGCAAGGGGATTTGCCCTCATCAAAAATGTGAAAAAATGTAGAATTTTGTGTTTTGTTTTTTTTTATGTTAGAGTACTCGACCATGTGGTCTGAACAATATGAATTTTGATTTTCTGAAAACTCAGTCATCTGACATAGACCCTTCCCATGATACTTTACCAGTATGAGATTGTTGTATATTGGGGATCATGGAATATGTCCTTTTTGTCACTGTAATACAGTCTTGGAGTTGGTATATATATTTAGCAGAAGCTGAGGAATACAGGGAGGGGGCTTGCCCCTCTACAAAATCATTGTGGTCGTTTCTTTTCCTTTTTCGGTCCTTTATGGATCAATGTTTAACTGTAATGTTTTTAATCATTGCAGAATTAACATGTTTTTTCAATGTAAGGTCATGCTTCTGTAAATATAAATAAGTATATGTGTGTTTATGTGTGTGAGTGTGTGTGTGTGTGTGTGTGTGTGTGTGTGTGTGTGTGTGTGTGTGTGTGTGTTTGTGTGGGTGTGTGTGCGTGTGCGTGGGTGTGTGTGTGTGTGTGTGTGTGTGTGTGTGTGTGTGTGTGTGTGTGTGTGTGGGTGTGTGGGTGTGTGGGTGTGTGGGTGTGTGGGTGTGTGTGGGTGTGTGGGTGTGTGGGTGTGTGGGTGTGTGTGTGCACGTGTGTGCGTGTGTGCGTGTGTGCGTGTGTGCGTGTGTGTGTGTGTGTGTATGGTGTGTATATGTGTATTAGACAACCATGTGCTAAATCATAGTGCTTTGCTGTCAGTCATTGATTTAAAGTTGTTTACATTAATTTACTGAGAAATGTGTGAAAAGCTTTTGTCTCAGCTTATATATGAAAAAAGTTGTTATATACCTGAAACCTTTCTCATTTTGTTGAAATTCATATGCAAAAAAAGTTGGAATTAACCTATTATCTCTTTTTTAAGCTGTCTTTGTTAATCAACTAGCAGAAAAGTTTTTTTTTTCTGTGTGTTCTTTGTCAGGTTGCCTAAACTTAAAAGCATTTATTAGAAAAAGCACTTTGGGGGGGGGGGGGGGGCTTGTAGTAGGTAATAAGTCATCCATTGTACAAATTTATATTTATTTCATTTTTGTGACACTTTAATGTGAATATGGTGAGTAATGCTGAAGAAAATGAGAATAACTTGAGTCCTGCTGGTGTAATTCAAATACTTAAATTAGTTCTGAAGTCTCTGTTATTATATTGGTGATATCTTAGTAATTATGCTGGAATAGTAGTGTTAGAATTGGTAATGTGTTGGTAAAGCAGCAATAAAATATCTAAATCAGTTATGTAGTTCTGTACTTTTGTGACACCCTTTTATCTTGTTTTATTATTAGGATATTACATCTCTGCATATTAAGGTATGATACGTATACATATTCTCCCTTCAGTCAAGACATGTTAAATATTAACACTGATTAAATCATTACTGAATGTTTATTGCTTTATTTCTGTCATGGACAGCTAACTTTAGTTCGCTCTAATCATGAAACATTATGTACTACATTCCCAAATAGCTGCAGTCAAAGTACTGAAAATATAGCTTATGTAAAACACTTTCTTTAGCACTAAAAGCAGGAGAAAGCCACGCAAGAGATTTTAATACATGTGCAAATGAAGTAAAATGTATGAGTAGTATTCAATGTGTATCTCACAAGGCAAATTATTTTGTACAAGACTCAGATCTTGATACTGAATTTTTACTCCATAAATTATTGCTATTATGCAGGCTGAAGCCCATGTCTGTATATTCCCAGAAATGCATCCCATTCATCTGAGACTCTCTGTAAATGTAAATATTCTCATCTAGTCTTTTGGCGCTGTAATCAGAACTGCATTTTTCCCCTAGACAGTAGGTGCATATAATGTTTACATATGTATGTACAGGCTTCCATCTGACTTGCTTCACCTACATTTGTGAAAGACCATTTCTGAGCACATGAACTTGGGTAATTCTGGTTGACTAATTGATGTAAGTGGTGGGCAAGGAGTCTAGGTATGTGTTTTTGTAAGGGGTGGTTAAGGGGTTAGATTTAGTTTGTGCTACAGATCTGATTTTCATCTAGATTTGTATCTATCTAATCTATCTATCTATCTATCTAGTTATCATCATATACACACAGTATTATTATCACATATTTTAAATTGTCATATTGATACTTCACTGATGAGTCAGACAAATAACACTAATTTCCTTGATGAAAATTTACGGAGAGTAATGCTGAGGCCTAATAGCATTTGTAAACCTTGTTTAACATCTCATACCTTGAATGTGCATTATTTCACACTCTTACTACCCAGGAGACATGTTTTATTTATTTTACATTTGTTGACCGGGATAGTCTGACCGGACACATGTCTGCTTTCAGTGGAAGCCCGAGGAGAAAATCTCCAACATACAATATGAAAACAGTTTAAACATAATAATTAAATGTTTAAAGATACTTGTTATACAGTCAATAGTATGAGGCCTAAGAAAACATCTAAGAATTTATTAAATCACATTCTACAAGAACTACAGGACATTCATACAGATAAACTTTATATGCAGTCTATTTACACTACATAGGGTCTAAACATTTATAGCAGATGAGATTCTGAGAAGAAATGAGTTGAGGTAAGAACTGTAGATTCTATAGAAACAGCTATGGCTAGATAGAGTAGGCCTTTCCTAATAGAGGTTAGATATGGAGTTAATTGGGAAAGTAGAAAATGTTCATCCAGGTGCAGAGCAGGGACATAACCAGTTTACATTGAGGTGGTCTTTTATAATATTCTTGAAGAAGGGTAGAGAGATTTCAGAGGTAATGATAGTAGGAAGAGAGTTCCAAATCCTAGCAATATAATTGGAATAGAGTGAGTCACCTGCTGAGTTATTAGAGTTGGTGACTTTGACTTGGAATTTGACACTAGAGCGGAGATTTCTTGAATTGCAATGAGGTTGGAGCAGGTTTGTGCGTGGTGGTATTTTGTCTGGGTTATGAAGGAGTTTATGGGCAAGTATTAGTTGATTATAGGTCAGGAGGTGAGAGAATTCTAGCCATTCTAGAGACTTGAGGTTTTTGCAGTGATGGGTGTTGTGTGTAGACCCTGTTGCAAATTTTGCTGTTTGATGGTAACATGTGGACAGCTTGCGTAACTCTGTTTTGGAGATGTTGGTTAGGATAGGAGAGCCATATGTAAGTGCGAAGAGAAGGTTGGTATGTGCTACTGGAAGTCTAGCTGAGTGGGTAAGGAAGGGTTTATTCCTATAAAGGCTGCCTAGTTTTTTGTGAGTGTTTTTAATGGTTTGGTTAATATGGATATCAAATTTCAAATTATTGTCAGTGGTTACTCCCAATAATTTTGTATGTGAGTCAGGGGTAATAATGGTCCCATCCCTGGAGACTATCCTAAAGGAATTTGCTAAAATGGCAGTACAGGATGAAGTGAATACTAGCAGTTTTGTTTTCTTAGGACCGAGGAGTAATTAATGGTTGACAAGCCAGGATTCCACAGAATGAAAAGCTTTTTGCATGCTTGTGAGCAGTTGATTCACAGAGTCTGCTGTGCAGAGTAGTGTGGAATCATCTGCATATTTAATTATTGAAGCATCATTGGTGGAGGTGTGAAGGGTGTTGGTAAATATGGAAAACAATAGGGGACCCAATATGGACCCTTGCAGAACGCCAAGGGTGACAGGTAGCAGTGGTGATAGGTTGTTATCCCAACATACTGCCTGTTTCCTACCCATAAGGTAATTTTGGAACCAGGAAATAGTCTTCATTCCACAGCTGAGATCACTAAGAGAATGTATAAGCTTTTCATGGTTGACCATGTCAAAGGCCTTTGACAAATCCAAAAATAATGCAAATATCAGTTTGCCAGTATTTCTGTTGTGGTTCACCATGTTAGTAAAAGGTAATAAAGCAGTAGTGGTACTGTGGGCAGGCTGAAAACCATGCTGGGTGGGGGAAAGGAGTTGGTGTTTTACTAAGTGTCCCATAAGTTGGTGGTGGATACATCTTTCTAGGATTTTGCTAAGGGGGAGAGGATGGCAATGGGACGATAGTTAGATATATCTGTAGAATTACCACCTTTATATAGGGGAATAATGTAGGCTGTTTTCCAGATTGAAGGAATGGTGGCTTCGGCAATAGACTGATTAATGAGGATGGAGATGGGTATAGCTATTTCTTCTGCTGCTATTTGTAAGTATTCGGCAGGTAGAGAGTCAACGGCTAAAGTAGTGGGTTTTAATTTAGACAGAAGTTTTTTAATGTAGTTGGTGGAGGTTGGGTTGAGATGGAATGTAGTATTTGGTGGCTGCCAAAAAAAAACAATTACTAGAAAATTGAAATCAAAATTTACCCCAGCTATATTAGAAGTAGTGAATTTAGTAACAGAGATAAAACAACTGGAATTGAGATCTTTAGAAAAGGGTAGGAGCAAACTACATAGGAAAAGTGGGAATTGTGGGAACAATACATACAGGGGAGGAATGAGGTTTAAAAGAAGGCAGGACTTGATTATGTAATGTTTAAAAATTATTGGGTAGATTATAAGTGATGTATAAAGTTTGCAACTGAGAGTGTGTCAGTATGGTTTGTGATATAAAATGTTTGCAACTAGAATTGTGTCAGTGTGGTTCATTTTTATTTATATAAATGTATGATTGCTTATGTTATAAATTTTCTTGTTTAAAAAGAGGCAGGAATTGAATAATTTATGTAATGCTGCTTAGGTTTTATGATATATAGCTATATATGTGAAGTATAATGTTTGTTAATGTTAATGTAATAGAATTTGATTACTTTTGTATAAATGTAAATTTGCCTATTTCAGAAATGATAATTCAATAAAGATTAAAAAAATAGTGCATCTTTGAAGTAGACATACTGTTTCATACTGCTGTAACAATATTGCCATGTCTATGGTTCTTATGTTTATTAATTTACTAGGTTAAACGTTTTGTTTAAAAGTAGACCATTGACATACTCATCTCCTGACATGCTAAAAACTAGAAAAGAGTGTTTTTTTTTCATTTTGCTAAATCTAGAAATTTCCCCAAGACATGTCCAACCATCAAGCTCCTTTGCTATCTTAAACCATTTGGGCTGCCTTTTGCTTTTCAACACAGTGTTCCATAGCAGCTCTAGTGGGAGTCATGTAAGTTCTTCATTTGTTGGAAGGGTACCTTTTGCTGAATAAAATCCTTGTAACGGTAGTTTTTTGATGAGTCACTAGCCATCATTATCAACAGGCAGTTTTTTTCCATTAGTTCTTCTGTTCCACAGATGGTCTCCACATACCAAAAAAGCAGTACATGACAATGCCAACTCCATCATTTTCTCCCTGCACTACCCTCATGTAAGCCAAGCTGAAGGCCTGCTCAGCCTCAGTCAGCTTCTGCTCTCCATCAGAGGAGGCTACTGACATTAAAAGACAACAGTCTACCCCAAAATATAAAAGCTGTCCAACAGCTGCTCAGTCCCAGCTGTGCTGGCCAGCTCCATTTATTTTTTTCATCTGCTCATGTTGAGCCCTGGTCACATGCATCTTAGGTAGGACTGTATCTTATATAGCCAAAGAGCCATCCTATGGTGTACAAGTCATCTGTTTCAGTTTATTTATTCTGCATACTTTGAGTTTCTCTAATGAGGGTATTAAAACTTGTGTTTCTTGTTTTTCATTTACAGACCTCTTTGCTTTACACAGATTTTTCCTAACACTTAGTTGAGAGCACAATGGAAAAGCCACATCGACATTACTATGGTATTCCTCAAGAGAAAGAGAAACAAACACTGCAAGTCTTCATATGTGCTACAATACAGCAGCAAAGGAACACCAAAGTGAGAAATGTGTTATTGTTAATCTTACATCAAGCCATTTTAGCCTTGAAATATTAATGATTCTCAGCAAACCACTGTGTGCTGTGCTTATAAAAAAGATGTAGCAAAGCAATTAGGAATGCACGATAGAAGCATTTAACATTTCTTAACATGAGTTAGTAACAGTTAAGATGAAAATTGCTGTTGACATTTTTAATTAAAAATCTTTCTGTTTTGTTCATTTGCTGAGGTCATTGCATGTTAATAAAAGACTGAAGCAGATCTCAACTATTCAAGCCATTCAGACAGGTAAACCATGGGTGGTGCTGATATTATAGCTGTATGCTGTTTGCTGCAGTTCTTAGAGGTAGATGCTTTCTTAAAAATGAATTAAATTCTGCATTTTGTATTTAAGTATTTGAGTAACAATGACATAAATTTAATACAGCACCTTAGCAATGCACTCATTGTTCATTGGATATTATACAGATAATAATGAAATACAGAATAAGTGTTGCTAGGCAATGTCAAACTCTACAGAAGCATCCAAAGCCTGACACTGCAAGTAGAGGTCATTACAGATTCTGGAAGGTCTTGTATTGTCCAGTACCTGCCATGCTGAAGAGTATTATCTTTATTATTATTAGAAGCTGGCTACCTCTGTTATCATTATATGTGTTTTTATCATTGCAGTATTTAAAGATTTTTTTTTCTGATTTGATGTTAAATTCTTCATACACTGATAATGCAGTTTGGCTGGAAATCTGAAGAGAGCAATAAACTACTGCTCTTTAAGTTGTTGTTGTGTCTTTCGGCTTTTCCCAGTTAGGGGTCGCCACAACAGAACTCTGGTCCGCTAATGATTGGCAGTAGATTTTTACATGGCCGAGTTGCCAGCCCTGATGCACAACCTTCAGTGAAGGTACGCCCATTCACACATGTCTCCACACAGAAGATGATCTAGCTGAGAATTGAACAGGACAACGTCTTACTGTGATGCGACAATGCTACCGCAGCACCACCACCGCAGTGCAACAAACTACAGCTCTTTAAGTAAACTACCATAAAAGTAGATGTTCAAATGATCACTGCTGCAATAGCCTTAGCTATATGAGTTATACAATACATAGGCTATAACAGCCATTCAGCTTAAAAAAAACTTCAGGGCACCTTCTACATGCCCAAACCATCATTCAGCTTGATCTGAGTTGACTATAAAGACAGATTTGTGCACAAAGATCTTCAGAGCTATCGTGCCAATAGAGAGAGAAAGACTGAGCCCTTTAAGGGCAATGCTACGAACAGCAAAAATTAAACATCTGCACCCTGGCATAAACAACACACCAGAAAATAAGAGAGGATGTAGGGAGGGAGTGGCTACTGCAGCAAAGATCACTCAAATATCTACTGTTATGGTATGTTTACTTATACAGCTGTACTATGTTCAACATATTGATCACTCCTGTAGTAGCCTTAAAACTATACAGGTTGAATACTCTAGCTTAGTACATTTGGGAAGAAGAAGGCGAAGAGACCAGGAGTCCCTGTTGAATGGTCCATGCAAAGCCTGATGTAGACCTTGAGAAGGAATCATGCCTGTAACTTTTCGTAAATGCAGTTACAGAGAGCCATGTTGCTGCTTCTAGAATACTTCTAGAATCCAACTATTTTCAAAAAGACATAGATGAAGCCAAGGCCCTGGTAAAGTGGGCCTTGACCATGACTGGAATAGTTTTATTCTAGTGAGTATGATAAAAGATAACATCTTGAGACAACCATTTGGAAATAGCCTGCTTTGATGCATGTTGTCCATTCCTCTTACCCTTACAAGATGTGAAAAACTAATCTGTAGATCTGAAAGATCAAGCTGTGTCAAGACAGCACTTGAATTGTCTGTGGACATCCAAGATATGGAGCATCATCTGTCTCTTATTTTTGGGTCCAGGAAAGAAAACAGGAAGATGGATGGTTGATTTAAAGTAAACTTGGATACCACTTTAGGCATAAAAGAAGTATTAGTTCTCAAAGAAGCACTATGTCTATAGAAAATGAGATACAATTGTCTCACCATAAGAGTTTGCACCTCAGATGCCTTCCTTTAGAGACCAGAGCAATCAGTAAAACTGCTTTCTATGATAAGAACCTCAATTTATCCAGATTAGCTGGTTCAAATGGATGAAGGGTTAGCTTCTCTAACACAAATTAAAATCCTAAGGAAGGGCTACCAGTATTTTTGGAGGCTTCTTATGTAAAACCCCTTTCAAAAACATTGAAACAGGAGGCTCCATGAGAAGACATGCTGAAATTACCAATACATTAATACTTACAGAAGGGTAAGAAAGGCCATAGGATTGTAAATCACAAATATTGTAAAACCAAATAACAGCTAATCCTGAATGGATGCTGGTTATGTTGCTGACACCAACACTATTTGCTAATATATGATTTTCTAGTAGCAGCCTTTCTTGCCTCCATTACTACCTGCAGCACATCCTCAGTAAGCAGGTGCATAACAGGAATTATGATCTATAATCCAGGCAGTCAACAGAATTTGATTAGGGTCAGAGTGTATCATATACCCCTGATCTTGTGTGAGTAGATGAATTCTGTGAGGAAGCTTGTAGTAGTTGCCTCTGGCCACTTCCAAACTATGAGATAAACACTGTTATGTGGGCCAAAAGGGAGTCATCACAATAAACTTGGGGGGGTCCCTACTGAATCTTCAAAATTAACCTAGATGTCAGTGCAAAGGGTGGTAAAGCATACAGAAACATTCCTCTCCAAAGAAAAGAAAATACATCTGACTTCCAGGCCTTCTTTCATGAAGATGAAGAGTAGAATATTGCTAGTTGATTGTTCAGAAAGGAAGCAAATAGGTCTACTTGAAGAACTTCCCAAATATGGATCATTCACAAGGATCTGCTCTTGTCCTGCTCAATTTGTCTGCCATACAGTTTTGCTCTGAAGGAATGTAGGATTCCTATTAAATGAAATTGTATTGTGAAGCTGTATCACAAGCTAGCATGGCTAATCTGCAAAGATGGCATGGCCTGATTCAACCTTGCTTGTTGATGTACCACATGATTGTGTTATCATCTGTAATGACTTGATGATGTTCCAGGGACCACTGATGATTCACAGAGATGAGTGCCTTGATTGGAGCAAGCATTTATTTTATATTTATGGTCTTAAATATATCCTTGGTGTCCCACACTCTTTGCACTTTTATCCCTCCTAAAACTGCTCCTCAAGCAAATTCTAAGAATTATGTGGTTACTGACTACTTTGAAACAGGATGAGAAAAGGTAAGACCTGGATTTAGAGAAATTGGCTGTCTACACCAAATAATTTCTCTTCTGACAACCCCCAGCACTGAGATTTGAAAACATAAAGGATGTTGGTGCTGGGACCAAAGAGACTTTAGATACCACAGTATCTTTCTCATATGGAGTCTTGCATCATGAGAATCAAAGATGCCATGAGACCAAAACTCATGAGGTATTCCCCCACTTTGATCAAAGTCTGAAAGGAAAACTGTAGAAACCTAGATATAGATTTATTTTTTTCCTGTGGAAGAAAGGCTCTCTGAACTGAGGTGTCTATCTGACCCCTTAGGAACACAATGAGTGAAGGAGTCAAAAAAGCGAGAAATTCCTGACATTTTGAAAAAAAGACTCTGGAAAGATAAACAGATCATCTAAATATGAATAAATGAAGATACCCTTTACCATGCAATGAGCTATAACTGGAGCTAGAGACTTTGTGAACACTCTTGGTACAGTGGATTGTCCAAAGGGTAAGGCAGGGATCTGATAATATGATCCATATACAAAAACCTTAAGAAACACCTGAAGTCTAGATGAATACAGATGTTCTAATAAGCATCTTTTAAATCCAGTGTTACCAGGAAACTTGAATGTGGAACAAGAGGTAAAACATTGTGAAGTAACAGTATTTTGAACTTAGGTACTAACAAAAACAGGTTTAGGAAAGAAAGATCCATAACTGGTCTCCAAGCATTTTCTTTCTTTGACATTAAAAACACCTTTGGCAAAATAAATCCCCAATCTCAAGAAGGAAGAACTGGTTCTATCACTCCCTGAGGCAGCATGTGATAAAGAACAGGTGTAAATAAAAAGATACTGGTCTGCTGGATGAGGAATTCCTCCATGGAAAGGAAACAATTCCTCCCAATGCCTTCTGTAACCTTGAATAATCTTCAGAAAACATTTGTCTGAAACTACTTGCTGCCAAAGAGGAAACTGGAGATTCAGACGTTTTGGAAGGGAAAGCGGGCCACCGGGGTGGAAAGGGGAAACAAAGTCATTTAAATAGTCAATCTAACTTGTTGGACACTCCTTAGTTTGGGGGCTTTCCTGAAATATTTTGGAACCCCCTTGCAATCTCAAATTAAATATCTGTTTACCTGCATTTTGTTGTGACTGTTTATTTTACTTTTTTTGCCAAAATTGGTTGAGGGGTTAGAGAATCAGTTAGAATATTCAGAGAAGGAGAGTTAAAAAGAGATCCCCTGTACAAATTTACCC
Source organism: Protopterus annectens (assembly GCF_019279795.1). NCBI lineage: Eukaryota > Metazoa > Chordata > Ceratodontiformes > Protopteridae > Protopterus > Protopterus annectens. The sequence continues at coordinate 30,855,972 of NC_056727.1, read as the reverse complement.
TTTTCATCACAGTTTTTGATAATTTCTGCAGCTGAGGAACCAAAAACTAAATCTCTATCCAAAGGAGAATTTAGCACCTATTTTACATCATTTGGGAGATTTTGAGAACACAGTCCAACAAACATCCTCATAACAATAACAGTGGCCATAGCCCTGGAAGAAGTATCAAGTGAATCATGCACACACACACACACACACACACACACACACACACACACACACACACACACACACACACACACACACACACACACACACAACAGTAACAGTGGCCATAGCCCTGGAAGAAGTATCAAGTGAATCATGCACACACACACACACACACACACACACACACACACACACACACACACACACACACACACACACACACACACACTCTGCAAACAATGAGTAGAGACTTGTACAACTGAAGAAACTAAATAAGTTAAAACAAGTTTCTCCGCATAAGAAGAAACTGAAGACAAAACATTCCTAATCCTTTCACAATTACTCAAAATAAACTTTAACTTATGAGCCTGACAATTAAAAAATTCAGAAAATCTAATTTGCAGAAGCATACAATTTTTCCCCATACTTATCAATAATCTTTCCATCCTTTCTAAAAGAGTAGGCCTGGAATTAACTAAACATTTAGCAGCAGTAAGATTAACTAAAGCCATACCTGCTGAGTGGGGATTGGGAAGAGTGTATAAAAACCTAAAAAACAGAAGAAATTTATGTATTCTCTCTGCCATTTTAGGTGCTGCTGGCTGATGATCAGGAAAATTGGATGAAGGTTCTCAAAATTCCTTCTGTAGCAGCTCATAGTATAATCTGATTGAAAAACCTCAGTATTTTCTGGCTGACAGTAATGACACATTCTAGAAATGGTCTCAGGTAAAAGAGACCCCCCCCCCACAGGGAAAATCAGAAACTAAGGTCACCTTTGAGTCTGAATGAGAAATCTGAGAAAACTTTGCATCAGTCCCTTCATCATCCATTCCAGATTCAAAATCTTGAATCTCTTCGGAAAAAAGAAGAATTTCTCTTTCTTTCATCAGAAACCACCTTACAAGAAAGTTCAGTCACCTGAATTAAACCCTGAGCCAGTCTCAGTAAACTTCTTTTGTCTATTGAAAAGTAAGGAGAAGTAGATAGATGATCTTTAGTTTTTTTTGTTTCTTTTTGACAGGAAAAGTATGTCCAACAGTGTTAATAATGGCTACAGCTATCCTTGGGATGGGCACAACATTCTGATAAAACAGGGAAGACTTCAGTATCAATAAGATTGTCTCTTCCATTTTCACTGAGGGAACCCCAATAGCTACAGAGCATATGGTTAACCCCTAGTCTAAAGTGGGTACAGGTGCTACACCAAAGGGATCCATAGTAAAAGATGAGTGGTCTGAGGAGCATGCAATGGCCACAGCAGAATGACCCACCTGCAGCTGAGGCAAATTGCTAGCCTGGTGTAGTGGCAAAGGTTGTATACTTAACTCTTTCTTTTTGTGGCTGGGGGAAGGACTGATGATGGCACCAGTAGTTTGTTCCATGGTCAAGGTCAAATGAAAATGGTGCCTCTTCCCCAGGGAAAACAAGCAGCAAAAGTTGGTAAAAATTAAAAGTCATTAAAATTCACTTTTTCACACAAAACACAATAAAAAGCACTTCTAAATCCATTGCCAGTCCCAAATGATAAAATAAATACTGTCATTCGCCAAGAGGCACTTATCTGCCCAGCAAAGTAGCAGCACAAACTGACATTAGATGAGCATACTCTTCATCAGAAGGAACGATCTGAAGGACTTGGAGCCCAAACCTGTTTTTTAGTTAGCTCAGCTCAAGTCAACTGATGGTTTGGGTGTATGGAAGCAGACCTGAAGCTTTAGAAGATAGCCAGCTGTTCAAAGTCAAAGTCAAAGTGAACGTTGTTGTCATTTACACTCCACAAGGGTAACCTAAATGAAATTGCATGCATCAGGCTCAATATTCAGATGACAATTACACACATGCGAATTACATATAATACATGCAACATACATGACATTACTACATATTATTATAAATTACTATGTCTACAGTTTTTAGCAGCTGCGTGATTGATTATTGCACATTTATTTATTGCATACTTATTTTCTGATATGTTAGAATAGCTAGCAGATAAATATTGCACTTGACTGACATTGTAAATTGATAACTATGAGCGACAATCTCATAATTTGTATTGCGCCATAATGGTTTGACCAACACAAGACCTTGTCACTGACTAACATTCCTGAGATTGCTTCCAGAGTTCAAGAACCTTTTCCCCTGTGGGAAGAAACTATTCCTGAACCTGGTCATTTTACAGCACACACTGCGGTATCATCTGCCAGATGACAAACTTGTAAACAGACCATAGGTAGGGTGTATAGGATCACTGGCTATTTTCCTGGCCCTGTTGTAGGAATGTGTCATATAGACCATATATCACTGGGAAGCTGGATATATCCTATTATATCCTATGTTGAATATAACCCCATATAGTTAAGTGTAATGCAGCAATGAACAATATGATGAACAACTCTTCAGTTAAATGAAGAAGCAAATGAATGGGTGATCAGACTATCACATTAGAATATGGTATTAAATCTGTGTAATATGCAGCATAAATTTGTCAAAGTTTGTTATTTGTAGTGCAGGATACCACCAAATAAAATTAAAACTTATCAGCAATGTCCAACTAAATAACTAATTACTTAAAAAGGGCACCAAAAGAAAGTGAAAAAAAGATTGCTAAATAAAGTTAAGCATTTATCGTCCTTTTAATTAAACAATGAAACTTTATCAGAATTAACACAAGCACCAAATGTCTTTCTTTAAATAGCACAATCACATGACAAATCAGCTGACACATTCACAATTATAACATGACATTCATTTAATAAATAACTGAAACATATATAAAAATCATCTATGAAATAAACAATGCCTTCTTTTAATAAACTATTAAAATACTGAAAAATTCTGTGTTTTTAAAATGCATTTCATATTGATGATGCCATTTAAATCTGGACTTAATTAACTGCTAGAGACTTGCCATTTAACTTCCTTATATTCTAACAAGTTATTGAAACTTCCAGTAAAGTGACTATTTTTATATACTCTTTAACAGAGAAAGAATTCTATAAAAATGTGTATAACATATAGCATTCTTTGTTAAGGCATTCAAAAGGCCCTTCTTTCTTATAGCCAAAACATGTTCATGTATTTTCTGCGAGAGCATTCTAGTAGTTTTACCAATCTTGACAGAATAACAAGTATCTAAATACACTAAACCTTCTGACTTACAACTGAATGTCTCATTAATGTGTATTTCCCTTCCACTATGCTTTAATGCTATATCAATCCCTGTGTTAATGAACCTGCAATATTTATATGAGTATCACAAGTATGCACCATGTTAACCTTTATTAAAAATGCTTATGTTACCTTTGTTTTGCACACCATCTATAAATGTTTTCAAATTCCAAAGCCTTTTGTAAATGAATTTTGGGGGTAAAATGTATAATATCAGCTAGGTCTTGATTGCCAATAACTGTTTTCCAATTATCCACTATTATTTCTTCAATACTGCCTATATCTAAGCATGTAGGCACAGGAAAAGCCCTTGAAAATGAATAACTGTCTCCTGTTTTAATGATGTGAATATAGCCATTAAGAAGGATAAGGTGAAATTGTTCCCATCAGTTTAATTTCAATTCTTTAAAATAACATCTATCCAAAAATAACATTTTTTAAACTTCAGCTTCACTGAAAAAAAAAACACTTCATCAGTACTAATTAGCCTACTTAACTTGATGAACTGTTCCCTAACATTATTCTACTTCATACGTAGGGGAAGTTGGCTGCTTTAATGAAGACAGTTGTTGACAAAATTGTATTGTCTATAAATAATACTACAAAACATGTTTTTGTTTTTATCAAACATAATAATTAGATCAAGAAAACAAGCGTTATCCTCCTTGTCACTTAAAGCAAAAGTTTGGAATGTTGATCTGTTTGATTCAAATAAAAACATATCAAATTAATCTTGTGTCTCTGTCCATACAGAAAAAAATTGTCTATGCTATGTTGACATAAGCATACACTAAGTATATACAATCTGTATTCAGGAACATCCCTACCACATTGTTGTGCCTTTTAGTCACTCAGAAAGAGCACACTAAGTGTGCATGTAGTTCACATGTTTTGGTAACTTTATGAATCCTCCTCAATATTTAAGGCTTCAAGAAAATCTGTAGAAAAACTAAAATTAGGAGGAAGAAATTGTGAGTTATGCCTGTGTTATTTGTTCAGAAACAATGGTATACACTTAGTGTAGGCATTAATGAATCTCAGGGATCATCTATACATCTCCTATTAATAGTGACATGAGCATAAAATACACTGCTTATTAAATATGTTTGTTCCCACCAACATATTACAAGGCTAGCAAATGATTGTGCCACCCTAGACCTCATTTACTATATGTCTATATTTCAATATATATTCTACCTTATACACATTATTATTATTCTTATGCTGAGAAACTTAATCAGACAAAAATTAAATAACCAACATTTCTAACATATGTAACAAACTGTTATGTGTGACATTAACATTAAAAATAAAAAAAATGTCAATCTTACTGTGATGTTATGAGGTAGTGCCCTCTGTGCCAGAGAGAGTAGGGCAGTACCTATGTATATATATGCCAGCATAGCTAGCTAGAGTTTTACAAAGAATTTTATGTTGTTTGACTATCGCACTGATTTGTACAGACGTTTGAGTTAAAATATATTTGTTAAGTTACTTGTGTTAAAAATGCATCAACAATAGGTCCTGCTGGACAGACAGAATATATGCATGTATATTAGGTTGTATGGTTGTAACTGATGAAATGTGTATGTTTATCAGAGAACCCTGGGAGGGTAGAAAGTCTGAAATTGTGTTACAGCTTTCAAATGTTGCCACAGATCTTAGCAAAGCTGTCTGTGTGTATATTGTACCAGAGTCCGGTGGCCAGAGGTGATGTCCTCTAACTAGCATCTGTTTCCTTTAGCACCCTCATAGCAGCACTTTAGAATCTGACAGAAAAGACTTTTATAGGCTATATATCTCACACATCCACACAGATAAAGACATCATCAGGCCCTAACCCAGTATTCTGTCTCCTATGGGTTTTTGAGGGGAGATCTATGCCCGGCATACAGGGTATTGTCAGACCTCACTCTGATGGACCTCCTGCATATCCGCAAAACAAACAGCACTAGAATTACCCATTCTAAAGACTTAAACCTTGCCTGTGATATAAATAGGACATGCTGGAGAGATAGGTATGTATCCTAGAGACTACCCGGTCTATGGAACAGGCTCACCATCCATGTGAAGCAGAGTTCCACCCTAACCCAATTCAAGTGCAACTAGGACAATTGGATGGGAAACCAGAAATTCATCCCTGGTTTGGCATGTGTGTCACTAAGGGACACAGGTAACCTGTAAGTGGTTCATCTCCCAGGCCTATGCTTACACTTATCAAGGGTATTAGAACTTGTCAGAGATTTGGGATGCATGGCTAGGTTTAAAAAGGCCCTTGTGGCCATTAGCCAAGTGAACACTTATGAATCTATGAATCTATCTAGCTTTTGCTTGGTAAGACACTCACCACACTTCAGCTTTCTTTGTTTTAGTAAGTAGTCAGGGAACAGGAATTCTTTAGTTAGTCAGGGACATTTAGCGACAATAGTTTAGTATTGTTTTCTGCATCTGTGAGAAACTTTCCATCTGTAGTATTTTTATATCACAGTGGTTGGAACTGTGTTGTTTATTGTATTCAGTATGCTCCTATTTTCTGTTTTATAATTAATCATTAAATACTTTAATACCTTTCATTGCGGCTTGTCCTTTAGACAATACTTTTAACATCTTGAGAGTACTTATGCTTGTTTTAGTGACACTGTGGCTGCTTCTAAAATCCTTGTTGCTTTGGTCACACCCTACCATTTGTATTAGTATTCATTTTTACACAGTATAATTGGATACTCTTTGTTACAGCCTTAGGGTAGCTGACTGGTAGCAGCATGATTACCTCAGAGTCTGTGCAGAAAGGGGTGCAGCTAGTAAATCTGTAATAGCCTTTCCCAGTTGTGTATGTGTGTGTGAAACTCAAATATCCAAGTGTGTGTGCCAGCTACTGGGAACAGGGACACAGAACTCTAAAGTGGTCAGTGTGTAGTTTTGTGTGAGCTTAAAGAAAAAAAGACAGTCCAGACCCAGGTCTGGAGTGTGTTCTGTGTGTGCTCTTAGGGGATATTATGCTTGGTGCAGGGAGCTGCATCTGAAAATACAGTGTGAACCCATCTTTGCTCTTAGTGACTGTCACTCACTGGAGTCAGTGGTGTAGATTCAGTCTCCTTAATTGGAGGCTCAGGGTAAGGCCCAGTCACACTTACTTTAAATTTTAACTTATTCATATTGTGGAAATAACATACTTTAGCACCAGGAAAGTTGTTATTTATCACTTCCTGTAGAGTTTATTTTGCATTTCAGCTTCAGAACAGTCTATACTAAAACAAATATTGCCAACATTTGAAACTGAATAAAACAAGATGAAGTCATCTGCATATAGTAAAAATCCTACCTTCTAAACAAAGCTGTTGATTTGTTTCTGACTTCTATAGTGACATCACGAACAGTCACTGCCAATTACAGAGTACAGAGTTTATTACCCAAATATGGAGTAGAAGTCAATTGTCAGACCTTTCTTCTATATTGCACTCACACACACCTGAAGACAAATTAGAGTCTCCAGTCAACTTACATCATTTGTTTGAGATATATGTGGAAACCAGAGTGCATGTATGCATCCCATGGAAACCAAGGGAAGGCATACAGACTGTCCAAAAAAAGGCACACCAGCTAAGAACTGAAATGGAGATCCTCTTGCTTTGAAGAAACAGCACTACTCACACTGTCACTGGGTTACCCCATATGTAAAAAATGTGATATTAAAGGACCTGAAAACATCATCCAGTTCATGAAGATTATTTTAGCAGTGCAAACCTAGATGTTTCATGTCTCATTATAGGAAATGTTTCTTTACAGGAATGCCTGAATGCTGCAGCTTTGGATTAGAAATGCCTTCTTAATGCAGATGTTAAAGATCAGACAAGTAGATGGAGAATGATAAAGGTTTATATATCAGCCTGTTTGTTATTCCCCAGATCACGCTGACTTTAAGACCTCAAAGAGTTAAGGCCATTACACTGAGACAGGACAAAAACAGAGCTGTGATTCTGCTGTGATTGCTGTGGTACAGTGCACAGTACTTTCAAATGGGATATATAAACCTTACATTCTAAAGACATATAGTAGGTAAATTGGATACTCTAAATTGGCCATAGGTATGGATATGATTGTGTGGTATGGAAGAACAGCCACAGTTGTGCTAGTCACTTGGTGATGTGAACCTTGGCACTAGATGATTGTGACTGATTGTCTGTTGAAGCAACACCCTGACCGCATGTGCAAAAATGAGAAAAGGTGTTGTGGATAGATGGATAGAGGAATGGTAGACTGATATAAAATTTACATACAGTGGGGAAGCTGGCATATTATATGCATTGTTAATGCAAGAGTTTAGAACTTTAGCTATGTCTTAGCAAATACATTTTGAAGGCAAACAGTTCTGCAGTTATTTGGTGTGTAAGGAGCTGTAATAGATTCCAAGACCTTGGTTATAAGGGCCTCACAAGTGGATGTGGCATGTCTTAGAGCAAAAGAATGTGCATCGTAGGGAACTCCTTGGAAAAGGCATGGCCAGGCTGTCATTATTTTGAGTCTTATGACTGGGTAATATCTAAATGACTACCATAATCTCATCCTAAGAGACTGGAGCCTTTGTGGAGCGCTAGTCCACTAGGGTAAGTTTTGAAAGTCACAAAATAATTCCTGCATGCCAAGCAATCAAACTTCTTCATGAAAGAGTGACATAAAGAGGCATCAAGCTCTGTATGATTGATAAAGCTCAAAAACAATATTTTGGTCATGTTTATATACTGACAAAAACTATAATGCAGATGACTTCATCTTGTTATTAATGCTTAGATGTATTTCTGGAATCTGATTTAGTGTAATCACTTGCTTTTCTTTAATTTTGCTATTGTTTCATACAGTAAGTCTCCCAGATAGATTTTGGACAAGTATTAACTTTCTAAGATCCAGTGGTAGTGTTTCTATGACAGAGAATATATTGCCACTGTATTCTAGAAATAGGCATTTTTGACTGAAGTCCTTGATCATTTTCAATTGATTCTTTCATTCCTTTACTTGGATAAACAAAGCTCTGATCACTCTGCTTACTGTCTAAATTTAAAAACTTTGGAAGGCTGTGCACAGATGTTTGGGAATTATTAAAGTTGGTGTTTTGATCAAAATAGCAGGAAACTACTTGTTTTTATAAGTTACATGTTTAGTTGCTTAGAAATTTATACCGTTTAAATGCTATTGTATTCAATTTCACTGTATTTTCGTGGTTGAGAAGTGTTTTCTGTCATGTTTATTCAGTCATCTAGCTGTACTGAATTGTTAAAGTGTTTATGGTATCTAATTTAGTGTCATCTACTTTTTTTCTTTTTAGTTTTGCGGCTACTCTGTAAGCTTTCCCAACTATTTTTTTGTGCAAGAATTTATTTTCTAAAAACCTGTGGTAGTTGGTCTATGTCAAAAATTAAATTACTTCTCTCTGTAAGTAGCAGTTAGAGATGGAGCCTAACTTTTTATTGCTTCTTTTATTTCCTCTGCTTGGATAAGCAGCACTGAGCACTGCCCCGTGCAGCACCATGCAAACCTATACTAGACAGATGCAGACTCTTTTAATTTCAACTTGTCTGCAAACAAACTTAGTCTTTCTCTCACTCAGTAACATACTGTAGCTGTATTCCCATCCTTTCTTCTAAATGATTCATGTATATTGCTATCTTAGAAAACAAGGAACTGTCTTTTTTTCATCTTATCTTAATCACTTTATCCCCCATTTTAACTACAAATTACCATACCATAAGAGATATTTTCATTTGAACTAACTACTTAAACATTTTCTTAGAACCAAATAATACTACAATTTATTTACTGTGCCCTTGAACTAAAATGGAATGTCAGCCAGCTTTTTAACCCTCAGCTGCTAACTTCATAGCTCTTGGTTTACTTACACAATGTAACAATTGCCTGATGCTCACAGGAAATGAATTATTTCTTAGTTTGTCACTCTCTCTTTGTAAGTACTTAACCAAACTGGAGATCTCCTTCTCATAAACAAACACCAGTGGTTAGCGAATCTGTCAGGTTCCCTGACTCAAATCTCACAAGACAAAGCAAGGGTATCACTAAATTACCTTTATGTAGCCAAGATCTGCAACATATTAAAGGATATAAAGCCCTTTAAGCCAAACAAATATGATTATGACATGGTTGTGGTCCTTCTAGGTGTGAATGGCATGTTTCATAAAACCTTAATGTTATGCAGAGAGGCATGAAAGAGCATGTCAGAGATACAGGAAAGACTCTGGTTTTCAACAGAATCATTCCTTCTTCTTGAATGATTCTGAAGTACAGAGAAAAGATGATTGGCTTCAACAAGTGTCAGCATAGTCTGTGTCATTCAGTGGGGACCCAGTAAGTATCAGCATGTGACATGATGCTAGACAAGCATAATTGCTTTGTCATAGATGGCTTACACCTCACATCGCAAGGATTTGGCATACTGGCTAAAGACTTTGCTACCTCCATAATGCCTTTTCTAGGTAGTGTCCACCAAACAGATCTCCCAACCTAACAAATTAAACACATCAAGTATCAGAACACCTCATGGTGTCTGCTTTATGCCAGAAGTCTTAACAAATTACCTGATCTTGAGACCCTATAGCATTTGGAGTACATACAAGTAAGCGTATGTTATTCCAAAAGTTAGTTTACTCCCTCTGTACTAGGGTTTTTTGCCTACCACACCTTTCTGTCTGATGTTAACTGATGTATTATACCCATATTTGTTAAAGGCCAGATTACATCTAGGCAGATCCCTAGGGACCCAAAAAATGAACAGACTGCGATCCAAAACACACAAAAATAGGACCTACTAAGAAATTATAGTATATTACAGGACTTCCTCTATACTCCCAGAAAAAAAAATGTTCAGACCCTAAATACACTAGCTAAAAAAAAAAAAACAGAAATCCCATTACCCTAAGAAATTTTAGCTACCCGACAATAAATTAGCATACATTTAATTATACTGTGGGTTATGTCCAAAAAATCCTTGATTTTCTAAACCAAAACAATCTGAACGAAATTATGAAATGACATACTAGATGAATTAATATGCTTGACCTGGTCCTTACAACATGGCATTGATATGCATTGTCTCCTTGGTACTCCACAGTTAAATCTGATCACTAACTGGTAACATTTCCTATAAAATCCCCAAACAGCTAGATCAAATATCACAAAATTAAAAATGTCAGATGTACCAACCTTTTACATTTCTATAATGATGTCATAAACATCAGATTTATTTATATTACTCAAGACATTGATACAGCATATAGTTATGCAAACAAACTCTATGAGCAACTGCATAAATGGATTTATTTGACAGTCTCTAACAGATTAATAAAAGCTGGAAAGTTTAATAACCAACCAGTTTAGTAGTCCACATGTATAAATAAAAAATACAATAAAAGGAAATGTTTCTTAAACAATACAGAAAAAACAAGGTCAACATTAAAAAGTTAATGAAGGAACTAAAAAACACCATCAGGAAAACAAAAGCATCCAATGAACATATATTAGCATCAGAACCTAAAAACAATTACAAATATTTCTTTAGGGTACTTATGTATTATTGCAACCAGATTTTCGCGGTTGTGGTAACACATTTGTTGGCCCAAAAACGGATTGTGGGACTAAAAGTAAGACAGAATTTGATGTTTTCTTTGGGTACAACATAGTTTGTCCCAAATCAGTAGCGTAAATTAATGCAGAAATGTGAAACTTGCTTTGCGTATATCAAAATTGGTTGCACTGCTGTCTTAGTGCAGAAGTGAATTGAGGACGCATGGGAAATGCTCATTCGTTTTTACTGAGTGATGGATTACTACGAAACTGGATACTAAACGTTTTCCTGAGAAGAAGAAATCTGGAGCAACACATTTTTTTGGTAAATAACTAGTTTTATTTGACATACTGTAGGAAATAATTGAAGTTAAAGGTAATAGCAATCTAAATAATTAAACAGAGATGAAGGTCTTGACGATGGAGGCTAAAGTTATGAAGAACATTCTTGTAGTATTTGACAGAAACTGATTTTTTTTGTGGGGGATAGCAGTTACTGTTGAAATGTTTTGTGGATGTTTTGCATAGTATTCATGTGGATGTCTTCCAGATGTTTTTGAGCAACATATCTGTAAATATTGTATTGCTGATTAAGGAAGCATACTTGTAGATGGTTCACTTGCTGTGTTATACTTTTTGTATGGAGAGAAATTGTCTGCTATTGATGTCAAGATTGCATCAAATAAGTCTTTCTTTAGTGCAAGCTGTGTTTCATGCCAGATATATTCAATTAGGTAGGAGTCCAAATGGTGTCTTGCAGTGCCTCTCTGTTTTTTGTTTCTCCACTTAACAGATCCCCACATTCTCTCTATGTGTTGTGTATGCACTCCTGTGTTTGGATCTACAAAGTTGTAGCTATGGTCTACTTTTTCATGACTGAAACCAGCTTCTTCTAGTTGTTGAGTTTGATATGCCCGCCATGAATCTGAATAAATAGTAGTGGCCTGTTTAATGTATTCTTTGATTTTATTGAATAATGTTGCGGCTGTTCTATCAGGAACTTTTACAAGAAAAGTCTCTCTTGTCTCCCTACATATCCCTCCAAATACCCACTGTTGAGGGAGAATACGGCCAGCATTACTTTTACGTCTAGTAAAAAGAGTCTCGTCTATTTCCACAATACACCCTGCCCCTCCGATTTCTTTCTTGTCCTTTTTCTCCATCTCTAAGACACAGACTAAGTAAGTAGTTACTCCAGTCTATGACTGTCTTGTCAGCCATGTCCAGTTCTTCCTGACAGAAACTTATAGATGTCATCTGCTTTGCCCAACAATAAATTAAGCGGACAGCAGTGGTAAAATTAATTCTACTTCCTTCAAAGAAATTACTCACTCGAACTCCTATGTGTTGGTAACATTTTTCTGTATTACATTTCCAAAAAATCTGCTTCCCATAGTATAATGTCATTGAATGTCCGGAACAGCATTCTTTACTTGTTGATATAATGCCATATTGCTGGAAAAGTGCTATTGACTCCTTTTCTGTCTTAGGTAGATCCCACAAATGCATTGTATTTATAAAGGTTGTTTTTTGGGGTTAGTTCACTACCACTGAATATCTACATAGATCGTCTTTACTAATCTGAAGTATAACTTTGACAACATTTACAGTTTCGCGGCTGGGGATATGGAACGTGTATTACACATAGCGGCTGTATAAAATGTATTTACAGTGACAAGATGTTGGAAAACAGCATAGCTTGATAGAAGCTCTCATTCCTTTAAATTTACAATGTTTTTGCTACCTAAACAATATTTTTAGATGAAGTTGACATTGTCAGTGTGATTTGCATACATTTCTTTTTACATTTCCGCATTGGGAAGCAAACGCTATTATCACAAAAATCTGGTTGCGATAATACGTAAGTACCTTCTTTAGTCACATTATGAAACTAAGAAACAACACACACCATTGCTAAAAACTTAACAAATATGGCACTACTTACTTAGATCTAGTAGACACAGCCAACATACTAGCTAACTAATTCAGTGTAAATGTCACCTATAAAAAAGCCATACAGAGCATCCATATCTCACAGAATCTCAGTGCAAATGTCACCTATAAAAAAGTCATACAGAGCATGCATATCTCACAAAATCTCAAACACCCATAATAATAGAAGAATACTTGCTAAATGTACTTTACAAAATGAAAAATACATCATTCATTGGAGCTGACAATATAACTCGATGGCTGGTAAGCAATACAAACACATGCCTAGGTGGCGTTTATATCACGTTATCGAAAGATGAAAATAGCAAACTCTATTTCATTGAACCTAAAATATCTAAACCACATAATATCAAACATTCAGAACAGCAAATTGTTTCCTTGGGAAAAAATTTGCTATTCCGAAACACATACATACAACACAAGCACAACTAAAAAACATCAATACACACACATACACTTATAATCCTACAACTAACCCTATACTAACCTATACAGACACTACTATCTATCCACTTAGCTTAACCCATACCCTAACTCTAAGGTCCGTTACAATCACACACTCACCTAACCTGTGCCCTAACCCTAACTCACTTAACCTGCCCCTAACCCTAATTCACCTAACCCGCGCCCTAACCCTAACTGACTTAACCCGCCCCTAACCCTAACCCACCTAAACTGCACCCTAATCCTAACAACCACACAATCGCACACTTACCTGAACCCGACCCATAAATTTCCACCACAGCACTGAAAATAGTGAAGCCACTGAACCGGCCAACCGAATTCTTTCCCTAGGAAAGAATTCGATGTTCTGCAGCTTTGCTATTTTTAGCGTTCGCTCAAAACGGGCCGATATTAGAACATTCAAAGTTTTAAAACTTTGGTGTTCTGATATAGACCCCCTAGGTGGACCAGCTCCTGCAGCTATTCAATTGGAGCTTATATATATATATATATATATATATATATATATATATATATATGTGTCTTTTTTTTCAAGATATGGTGCACAGCTGTTTTGATGCCTCTTTAAAAAAGTGGAACTACCATGTACCACAGAAACTATAGCCCCATTAGCCTAGTGGGTCTCATTTGCAAAGCAGTGAAACTTACTATAACTGACCTAACTAGCTATGATATCAAAAATCACCATAAATGACCTAACTAACTATGATATTAAAAATCTCATAAGACTTGAAACCCCCAGAAACTCAACTTTGTTAAGGATAGATCCTGTTTAATGAATATGGTCAACTTTTTTGAGAGGATAACACAAGCCATTGCCAGTGGCCATGGTTGTCCATACAGCATACCTCAAGCTAATTAAGGAATTTGACACCATACCAAATGCTAATAAAGTAAATAAGCTAAATGTGCTTAAAATATACCCTTACATAGATAGGTAGATAGACAACTGCCTGAGGGATAGAACCCTAGTAATGAAGGTAACAGTATGTCCTCAGTGAACATGATGGTGATCAGTAGTGTTCCTCAGGGGTTCATATGACCCCTAGTATTCATCATCTGCTACACAGATCTCCAAACTACAGATGGGGATCGCTGGCTAATTAAGTTTTCTGATGGCTGTAAACTCACAATCATCCTCAAGTCCTCCACTGATACACAGAAGCCACAACTTGAACTCAAACATGTAAACAACCAGTGTTCAATAAGTGAGATAAAACACTAACTTCTAAAAACTGAAATATCATTGCATTTGGTAAACAATACTTTCATCAGTTTTATTTGATGTACAATATCCCACTTCAAAAGAAAAGTGTTATGAGAGACCTTGGAACATGGGTAGGTATTCCCTTATTTTTGACAGTCATGTTGCAACAGTGCTTAAGAAATCCTTTTGCCTGTTATAGCTGATTGCAAAGGATATTTCCCCTAGATCCAAAGAAGTTGTTACCCCTTTGTAATTGGTAGACTGGTTACTGAATATAATATCTCTTTTGGGATGTATCTTACTAGGCATACCAAACAACTGGAAAGACCCCAGAGATTCCTAACTAGAAAGATCACAGACCCCAGAGATTCCTAACTAGAAAGATCACAGGCTTAAAAGACAAGAGCTACCAAGAGAAGATGGAAGTGCTGCCCAGTATTCAGTGTTCTATAGAGTCATTGCAGCAATCTGTTTGTTGCCTTTTGGGCCATTAAAGATCCAGTATTCCAAGACCTTTTACATTTCCACAAATCAAACAGTCCCACTAACACTACAACCATAAATATAAACCTGTTTCAGCCAATAAACAAACACAGACAGATACATCACACAGCACTTACCCCTTCTTTGCAACAAATTTCCTCCCCAAATTAAGCAATGGGATAGTTTCTTCTTTTATAAAGGAGATAGACAACTGGACAGGATCAATAAATTTACCCTTGGCTTGAGTGATATGTTCTTTTTTGAAATCAATTTAAGGTCTAAGGGTGGGTACCTGCATGGCCTAAATGACCAATAATACCAGCTGTCCTGAATTTTCTATGATTCTGTGAAGGCGCTCATTATGGGCAAGTCACACTTTTTCCCTGTTGTTATGTCAGAATTCTTTATCTTAACATTTCAGGACCCTCACTATAACATGCACAGGGATAGTAAATGTGATAACGTTGGTTTGTAGTAAATTATATGAGTCACTCTGTCTGAAGGTTTGGCAGTTTGAAGGACTGGCAAAGCTCAATCACTCAACCAGCTCATGCAAAATGAACACATAAACAGGATGCCAGTTCTCCACATTTTGTAGAAGGGTACACTGATGTTGTTATATTGTTGTGTTGCCTTCTCATTCAATCATCGATTTTTCATTCAGAGAACAAAAATAAACATGCCATTTAGGTTTCCCAAAGCTGTTTGGCCTGAATCACTCTTACTGGTGACTTCAGCATGAGGGATCCCTTGCATTTACTGTTTCATTGTGCAGAGACTTACTGTACAAATTCATTGCTTGATTTTAGACCTTAATGAAGGTGTGTCATGGTTTTAGTTTCATCTAAGATACTTTGAACTATTTCAGTAAGACATTTTATTGTCATGTGCAAATAGGAAGAGACAACTTTTAGACACCAGAACAAAACAAAAGTGCCAGCAGAAACTAAATTAATTTTGAGGAGGTATCTCCAGAAAATAAAACAAAAAGTACATCAAGAGGGACTGGACTGAATGAGGTTTTATCATTTATTAAGCAGAACAGGGCAACAAATTAATTGATGAAAAAGAAAGCTACCAAATAATCTAAAAAGTATATGAACTAAAAATGTAAGGTGGCTATACGCCTCAAGGTAAACAACGAGCACTCCTGTTTTCCCACCAGTGATTTCATCAAGTACTGGATAACCCAGTTAAGAATACCTGTCAAAAATATATGAATTTACTGCACATAATCATTGTGTAATGCAGGCATCCAGTAACTTTTGATAACATGACTTATAGCAGAATCATCAACAAATGAACATATGATGTGAATCATATTAAACCACCCATTTCTGATAAAATGTGTACCAGATGACCAGAAAAAGAAACATCACTTATATCCGTGCACTCACTGGCACAAGTAACTAAGGGTTAGGATCTCCATTACCCTCTAAATGTTCACAATCCCAAAGGGTCCCTACTCATCCTATAAAATGCCTCATACTGTTTCAAGCAAGAGGCAAATAGTATTGCTACAATTTCCACTTAAATTGCTATCTAAAAGATTTATGACAGCCCATGAGGTGGAACCTAACTGAGATTTAAGCTATTCAAAAAATACATGGAATGTCAATGTATTAGAAATGCATCATCTTAAAATGCAACTCATCATGATTGTTATAACTTATAAGGAACTTGTGAAGGTTATATGTATAAATGATAAAAGATTTTGTAGAAGAAGAATACATTCAAAAAATAAACAACTGCAATATTCTGTGCTTGTAAAAATACTACTCAATGTGTATCAGTGATTGAGAAGGTGAACCGCATTTTTTAATTGCAGCATACTCCACTCGGTCATCATTGAAAAGCTAACACAGCTTGGCATAAATCCCTATCTCATCAGGTAGGTGGCTGACTGGCTCACCAGTAGGACCCTCAAGGTCAAAATAGGCACCTCCACCTCCGATATCAGATACGTCACTATTGGAGTTCCCCAGGGATCTGTCCTTGGACCACTACTGTTTGGCATCTATTTATCAGAGGTCCAGGCAAAGATAAAAGGCCTGTAGCTGACCAAGTATGTGGATGACTGTAAGCTGGAGGCTGTCATTGACTCCCCAAATGATGTTAACATACTGCATGAGGGTCTCACAGCAACTAATAACTGGTGCCAAAGTAATGGCCTCAAGCTAAACACAAATAAAATGCATCATCATACCATTCGGCAGAAACATGGCCCATACTGATTACCACATCAATGGCAATGCCCTAAACACACAACCTGTGGTGAGAGACCTGGGTAGTCAGCTTGATAACAATCTCACATTTGACCCTCATGTGGTGGCAGTGGTCAGAAAAGCCTTTTACTTGGTTCATCTCATAAGTAAAGAGATTACATTCAGTAAAAAGGAGGTTATTACCTCACTATATTTCTCCCTCATTAGACCAATAATTGAGTATAACACCCCATTTGGTATGTACCTTTCCAAGCATCTGCACCAAATGGAAAGACCACAGAAATACCTCACAAAGAGACTCCCTGGCCTCCAACACCTGTCCTATGTGGACAGGGTCAAATCACTATCACTCTACTCTGTATCCACAGATTGCTCAGAGGTGATTTGTGTCTCGCCTACAAGGCAATCTTGGACCCTGACCTACTAGAGATGCTCCATATCCATAAGTCTAACTCATCATGCATTACCCACTCAAAAGGCCTGAATCTAATATGCAACATCAACAAAACCTGATGGAGAGACAGGTTTGTCTCCCAGAGGCTGCCCCATCTCTGGAATAAACTTCCCATACACATCAAACAGAGTACCTCACTGACCCTCTTCAGGAGTAGCCTTGATGAGTGGATGGGAAACCACAAATTTGCCCAAGAGGTTTCACCTGTGTCCCTCACTGACAGGGGTGACAAGTGCTGACTAAGGTTTCTTTTTGGGGATAAATTCTTGGCTAGGCTTGTAAGGACCCCAGGACCATTAGCCTAGTAACCTCCTATAATCCTATGATCCTAGTAGTGTATATTGAGCATATATTTAATGCAACTGAATATGTACAGTTTTACATTGATATCTATGTATCAATTTATATATAGATAAATGGATAGCTAGGTAGAGAGAGATGTGTGTTGTGTGTGTTTGTGTGTGTGTGTGTGTGTGTGTGTGTGTGTGTGTGTGTGTGTGTGTGTGTGTGTGTGTGTGTGTGTGTGTGGTTACCTATAATATCATAAAGTGGGGGCACTAGTCAAGTAAGCAAAGTATGTTAGGTCAAGTTTCTGCAGTAGATACACTACCACAGTAAACAATGAAAATTAGTTTGCCTTCATCAGCACAGAGCATGATGCTCTACTAGAAAACAACTGTCACAAAATGAAATAGTGCCAGCTTAGCTATCTGGAATTTTGTAAATAATTATATGTCCTTTGTGAATATTAATATGATTTACATAGAAGTGTGACAGAGGGAGATACTGCCAGTGCAGCTATCTGAAATTTTGTAAATTATTATATATCAGTTGTGAATGTCAACATGATTCATATGCTTGTGTTACAAAGTATTAGAACTGTGTGTTATATATATATATATCAAACTACTGGTACAGAAGTGCGTGTGAAAGGTGTTTGTACAGTACTGAGCTTAAAGATGTATCCACAGTGTACCCTACTGGAAAAGAACAGAAATATATATAAACTGTTGTAACAGTATAAATGTATATGTTTTAACAGTGGGAAATGACACATAGAAGGTTAACTTGCAAAACTTCAGAAAAATAGTTGAAATTAAATTATTTTATAACTGTGCCATAAAAGAGATGTTATCTTTCAGTTTCAGTGCAGCAGGAGACATAATGTCTAAAACTAGAAGTATTTTCTATTGTCTTTAGATGTGTAGGAAAGTAAATTATTTTATGACTTCTGCCATTTGCCTTAGATGTAAGAGAAGTCCTTGTACATGCATTTTCACTGATAGACGCTAAATGCTACCAACTGCAGTGGGTGATTTCACCTGGGATAGTCAGATGACAAGAATTGATATCATGCTGCAAGGATCCCAGCAACAATATTTTAGATATTAATTTAAGAAATCTCTGAGAGAGGTAGACTATTTTATATTTTGTCTTTGACCTGACAAGAACATCCACTCACCAGATCTGCCTGGTCTGTAAGTAAGCTAACTAGGGTACAGTAATTTATTTTAGTTATAGTCAGGAATATAGCTGAGCTTAATTTAGATGTTTTTCTTTATTTATTTCAGACTGTTCTGCAATGTTGTTTTAAATATTTCCTGTGATTTTAAACTTTGAAGTAATTGTGATTGTTTACTGTGTATTTTATTGTTCTTTTATTATTTATTATTAAATATATTTAAACCTTTCAATTGTGGCTGGTCTGTCCAGAGACATGTAAGCTCTTAGAGTACTTGCATATATATTTGGTGACAGTGTGCAAGCCACTCCTAATAGCCTTGCTCTTGGTCAAACTACCATTTGGATTAACAGTAGCATTACACAGTAAAATTGGACACCATTTGCTAAGGGCTGTGCCGGTGGGGAGTCTTATTGGGGATCTGGAGAAACAGGGAGGAACCAGCCCCAGACTGACAGTGGTGTCTGTGTTCTCTTAACTCATTTACTTCTGAACAGCTTAGAAAATGCTGCCTGCTTACTTCCATCATAGGAACAACAGCGCAGCCTGAGCTAATTTTCAGATAATCCATTTGTAATACCATGTAGAAAACAAAAGTTCATAACTCTTTAACCATAACAGCTAGACTAAAAATGTAAAGTTAAAGTTGTTCAGCAGACACTGACCTTTCCAACAGTGCAAATGTTGATAGTGCACATCTAAGACATTATTAAATATTTGCCAAGGAATGCTGATATTGTGCATATTTTTTACCTTTTTGGTAAAACATATCATAATATCTTGGTGAATGTACCATGTAGACCCATACAATTTGTAATTAATTTGTTTGTATGAAGGTTGGCTTTAAAATGATACATTAACTATTACTGTCTGATGCTCCTTTATGGAGATATTCACAGAAATATGATTAATATAATATTTCTCTTAATCAATAAATAAATAAAACATAATATCTCATCATCTGTAACAGACAGAGACTACAAATCAGTGAGGAAGTTAGTTGGCTCAATGTTAGCTTCAAAATGATGCATCATTTGTGTCAGCAACATGCTCCCTTGCAAAGATATTGGCATAATAATGAGAAATATTGCAAATGTATAATTTTCATAATCCTACAAGACTAAACAAACTGTGACAACTGCATATGTGTACAGCATACAGACACAGTTCTTTTGCCATATTGTAAGGAGTAATACTGTCTTCAAATTGAAGTATTACTTGGGACATTGACATGCTCTCTTGCAAAGTTATTTACCAAAATATGAAAAAAAATCATAATTTACATAGCTTACATCCTTAAATGTTGATATCTGTAGATGTGTACAGCATACAGACAGAGTTATTTTACCATTTTGTAACTATTAATATTGTCTTCAGAAATTAGGCATTACTTAACGCATTGTCATGCTCCCTTGCAATGTTATTCAACAAAATATGAAAAAATCATATTTTTCATAACCTTAGTCCTAAAAAACTGTGATATCTGTACATGTTTACAGCATGCAGACACAGTTCTTTTGCTATGTTGCAAGGAGTAATACTGTCTTCAAAATTAGGTATTACTTGGGACATTGACATGCTCCCTTCCAAAGCTATTTACCAAAATATAAAAAAATCATAATTTCCATAGCGTATGTCCTTAACAAACTTTAATATCTGTACATGTGAACAGCATACAGAGTTATTTTACCATTTTGTAATTATTAATATTGTCTTCAAAAATGAGGTAATACATAGCATATTGTCATGCTCTCTTGCAAAGTTATATAACAAAATATGAAAAAAAATCATAATTTTTATAACCTTAGTCCTAAACATCCATGATATCTGTACATGTGTACAGCATACAGACACAGTTCTTTTACCATGTTGTAAGGAGTAATACCATCTTCAAAATTAGGTATTATTTGGGACATTGACATGGTCCCTTGCAAAGTTATTTACCAAAATATGAAAAATCATAATTTCCACAGCTTACAACCTTAACAAACTTTGATATCTGTACATGAATACAACATACAGACACAACTACTGATAGTAAAATGAGGTATTCCTTAGCACACTGACATGCTCCTTGCAAAGTTATTTACCAAAATATGAAAAATATCATAATTTCCATAACCTAAGTCCGAAACAACTTTGATATCTGTACATGTGTACAGCATACAGCCAGTTCTTTTATACTTTTGTAACTATTAATACTGTCTTCAAAATGAGATATTACTTAGCACATTGTTATGCTCCCTTGCAAAGTTGTTTACCAAAATATGAAAAATGTCATAACTGTCATAACCTTAGTCCTAAAAACTTGTGATATCTGTATGTGTGTACAGCATACAGACACAGTTCTTTTATTATGTTGTAAAGACTAACACTGTCTTCAAAATTAGGTTATCACTTGGCACAATTACATGCTTCCTAGCAAAGTTATTTACCAAAATATAAAAAAAAATCATAATTTCCATAACCTAAGTCCTAAACAAACTGTGATATCTGTACATGTGTACAGCATATAGACACAGTTATTTTACCATGTTTTACATACCGATACTGTCTTCAAAATGAGGTATTACTTAGCATTTTGACAACTTCCCTAGCAAAGCTATTTACCAAAATATGAAAAAATGTCATAACTCTTATAACCTAAGTCCTAATGACCTCCTTCAGTGTCAGCAGTCTGCCTTACTGCTGCCTTTTCTCTTTACATGTGTCCATTCAGCAATGGACATCAGGGATCAAGGATGGAAGTAATATAATAATTCCTGCCCTGACCTTCATACATTTACTGTACCAGAGTGGAGGGAGAGTGAAAGGGCACATCACAGAAGAAAAATACGTACCAAGACTCTTTCTTTTTGCAGGTGGCCTTTCGGGGAGGGAGTAAAGAATTGAGAGTGGCACCCTTGAAACCATGCATATCCAAGAAAGCAGATACGATGTTCAATTGCAGTAGTTCACAAAAATATAAAGCATATAACCAGAATGCGGACTTTACTGTGTATCAAACAAATTGTAAAAAAATGACGGAACAAAGTGGGGGGGGTGGCTTGAAATGACTGCACGTAGACAAAAACCCAAATCTGACTTGTGAATTCATCAATGTGATAACGACTTCTATTTATGTGAATAACGGTGACAGCTGCTGAGAGTTTTACCTAAAAAGTGGTAATGACTCAGTGTTATATTGTAACTGCACTTATTGTTAATTAGATAATGACATGCATTGCATTACTGCAAAGTTATGCATGCTCAGACACAGGTGATAATTGTTGCACATAACCTGTTAAGTAGGCATTCATTATATTACCCTGTGCAGCTGTTATGTAACAGACTCATTATTATCTGTTAGGAGATGACCTGAGAAAGTCAGTAAAAATAGTATAACATTTATATATTACTAAGCCCTTCCTCGCACCTAAATTCCACACATGACTGACAAAGCCAGGAATATTGCCCAAAATATATGGCAGCTCCATCCTGGTAGTAGTCAGCAAATATTAACCTTTATTTCATTCAGGCAACTACTGAGTCTAATCAGAAAGAGAATTACAAGCAGAAATGTCTAGCTTGTCTGGTTGAACTGTGTAAGAATTAGTCCAAAAAGTAGTAATTCATGTTCTCACCTAACCATCCCTCTGGTTACAATAAGACACAGAAGTAAAAAAGGCATAAATATTGTCTAAAATATCTGGTTGAGCAATGCCAACAATCAGCAATAAAATATATTTAACTAAGCCTAAATTAAAATTCAAGCAACCCGGCTTATATACAATAAAGTATACTTCCGTAGTAAGTAGCTCCACAATAAGAAATATATTTCTTATTGTGGAGCTACTTAGTACTGAAGTAAACTTTATTGTATATAAGCTGGGCTGCTTGAATTTTAATTTATTCTGATGAAGTTTCCATTTACGAGACGAAAGCGCTTAATAAACAGTATTGAGTGAATCTTGGACTGGTTCCTGCTTTAGTTTTACAGTTTATTCAACTTTTCTGTGATTTAAATAAGCCTCTCATACCACCCAGACATTATTCACTAGAAAGAAAGACTAAATCAGAATATACGTTCAGATAGCCAAATGGATTTTCCAATTATGCAAAAGCTTTTCTGTGACACACTAATTAATTATTTTCCCCAGTACCCCATCAGTTGTTTGTGTTGTGTATGCACGAGCACCAAAATGATACAATAAACTGTTTTGCCCAACACTCACTTCAGCAGTCTGACCATGTATGCAGAAGCACTTCCCTGACACACAGTGAATTATTTCCCCCAAAAAAGTCTTCATTAGTTTATCCAGGTATACACATGCACCAAAATGAAACATTTCCCCAAGCAACCCCTTCAGTAAAATGTTGAGGTATGCACAATCACCAAAATGAAACATTTCCCCAAACGACCCTTCAGTAACATTTTCTAGTATGTGCAACCACCAAAATGATGCATTCACCCAAGTGACCCCTTCAGTAAATTGTTGAGGTATGCACAATCACCAAGATGAAACACTTCCCCAAATGACCTCTGAATAACACTTCCCAGTATGTGCAGCCACTAAACTGAAGCATTCACTGAAGTGACCCCTTCAATAAAATGTTGATGTATATTCCTGGTGCAGGTGTAATATAAGACTGAGGCATTGCCATCTGTTAGGAAAAGACCAGAATAATTCAGTAATAGCAGTACAACACCTTTCCAAACACCTGCAGCAATTGGAAAGACCACAAAATGTTCCTTACAAATAAAAGTCAGGGTCTTCAAGATCTGTCTTATGCAGACAAGCTGAAGTCATTGTCACTTTACTCTTTGTCATACCGAATGCTCAGAGGTGAGCTGTGCCTTGCATATAAAGCTATCTCTGACTCAGCTGTAATGGAAATACTGCACATTCCCAAGTCAAACGGCACATGGATCACTCGCTCAAAGGACCTTAACCTGGTACGTGACATCAACAAAACTTGCTGGAGAGACAAATTTGTCTCACAGAGGTTGCCCCACCTTTGAAACAAGCTTGCTATTCATGTTAAACAAAGCCCCTCATTGGCCTTATTTAAATGTAATTTGGACAACTGAATGGGTAACCGGAAATTCACCCCAGGGGTTCCACCAGTGTCACTCTTAGATGGGGGCAATAGGTGATGATTTTAGTGTGTACATGAACCAGACACCCTTAGGATCACGGGTTGAACTTTGTTAGGCTTGTAAGGGCCCTGAGGCCATTAGTCTAGTAACCTCCTATGATCCTATGAACAGAGACCAGTAGCAACTACTTTGAACGACTGCACAAAATAGTGCTAAACACAGAAAAGCATAGGCACACACACGTGCCAGTTACAGGACAAGAATATGAAATCAATTTCAGTGGTTCTGTAAGATACAGCTCCGTTTAAGCTTTTGTACATTGTAAAGCATATTCAAACTCATTCAAAACAAGGACAATACATAAATAAAACCCAGACAGTGATTGCAACATATTTACTATAGCCAGCACAGCACAATTAAGTACAGGCCCACACAACTAAACTTATTATAAACTAGGCAAACACTCTTCTAAAAGAGAAAAGCAATAGTCTGCAACATAGGGGAAATAGGCAGTGTTAACAACAAGAACACCTGATATATATTCCAGGTCCATAGAATTTTTATTTTTAGTTTGACATCTCCAGAAATCTGGACTATGGTAATAGTGGGAAGAGGCACATTGAAAGATTCAAGGATTTCATGACTGGCATGGGGGGGGGGGGTTGAGCTACACTTGTCAGCCATACATCAGTATCAAATACATTTTCCATTGCTTCCTGGTACAACCTACTCCATAATAAACGCTCAAAATGCACTTTCGTTTGCCTTGAATCTTTTTATGTTTATAAAACAGTCTCTCTCTCTCTCTCTCTCTCTCTTGTTTTTTTCTTTACAAATATTTTTTTCCCAGTCATCACATTTCCCCACAAAGCCTTATGTTTTACAGACAAAATCAGTAAAATAACACATCAACTTTTATTGCTCGTGCACATTAAACACAGCAAAAATGGAAAACAGTTATTAGCTTTTCTACCCCTTCTTATAATCATTACACACAATCCCTATTTTATTGGATTCAGTACAGAACTCAGACAAAAAAAACATACCTTAAATCAGCAGGAAGACTGAACACACCATGCCAATAATTCAATAACCCAAGAATTAATGCATTCAACAAATACATCATGGTATGCATGACACTTTCATGATTACTATTTCTCTAGCCTTTTCTAGTGCTCGCCCTGCATTTCATAATGTATTATTTTGTGCCAGACTTAACTCCCAAAATCTCTTGTTTTACCTGTGATATATCCCTATTATATTTCTTGTGTCACCAAAACCTTTACTGTTTTCTTTATTCAGCTGTAATGCTCTGTCACATGCCCCTTCTGCAATTCTGTCTTTTACTTGAACCAGTATACATACAAATAAAGGCCCACTCAGAGGACAGCATGTCATAGTCTTATTTCCACTCCAAAATGGTCATTAATTAGTAACCTTACTCTTTTGTTACACGCTTGGAAATATTTACTGAACTTCTCTCTAATACTATACTTCCACAAACTCTAGTGTTAACTTTGGTGATTGACACCATGAAATGTTTTTTTTTTTTTTCATTTTGGCACTTTGGCGCTTTAACCCTATAGCTATAACCACAAATACAATACCAGAACTGACTGTAATACCGTACAATCGGCAGATCATGCCTGGGACACTTTCCTCAGCTTCTTTGCTAAAGCTGATAGAAAAGCAGGTTTTGCATCACTGGAAACACTGCAAAATCAGGATCAATCATGAGCTGTATGTGGAAATAATTTCCAGACATAGGTTCAATGACAAAAATAATCGGGGACAACATTTTCTGATTATAAAAATAACAAGCAAAGTGAGTAAGTGTTCCAGGCACTAAATAAATTGTAAATACAGAACCATGAAGCACCAGAGCACTCCAAGGCTGTAGGAGCTGGCAAAAATCAACAATATATCCAAAACAACTTAATGTAGATGAAAGTCCAACGACTGCAGGAACTACTCAAAAATAATCCAAAGAAATCTTTATTAGTCTACAAGTAGAACGAAGAATTTTCTGATTATAGCTGTGAATGGCATTCTGAAACTGTGACTCAAGGATAATGACAAGTTGGCATTACTCCAAATGGGATTTCCTGATTTTGAGACAACTTTAACTGCTGTTGCCAGGGATTGCTATCATTCATACTCTCGGTCTCTCACACACTCACACACACACACACACACACACACACACACACACACACACACACACACACACACACACACACACACACACACACACACACACACACACACACATAGATTCTACTTTCATTCATGTATTCACTCACACGTGCAAACAGAAACATAACCACATACGTACACATACATAAACGCATAAACAAATGTCTGGTACAGCAACTGAACTGCAGGCTACGCTAATCCCTAGAAAATAATGTAAAAATGTGCTTACCTGAAACTTCCCTTGCACTATTTCTGTCTGTCCTTTGGCTGTCTTGGGATTTATAGTTAGCTTGAATGCTGAATCTTCTGGGGTTGCACAACACTTTGGTGGGAAGTTAGTCTGGAGAGAGAACTCTCATGCTGAAAATGCACTTGTTTGCTGTGAAGAAGGATCCTGTAGCAGGCTCTGTGTAATATATGTCTTCTCTAAAGAGAAAGGGAGCAATGCTGCTACAGGAATCCCTATTCATTACCCCCAAGCAAAGAAGTGTGAAAAGTGGAGGTGGAGATGTTATACAGGTGGCCATCACTGCATGAATCTGATTGGTTGTGACTGCGTGCTAAAGTCTTTGATTATTTTCTGCACCCTGTAATTGAATTTTTAGATTTAGATTATTTAACATCATTTTTTTATTTACTGCAGGTGAAGGAAGGAAGAAGGAGAGTGTGCATTTGTCACTGGGACAACTCTGTACATTAAAATGCAATGCTGACAAAATCAGCTAGCTGTGAGAGATTACAGCCACAGAAAGCCCATTTTCTCAAAAAAATCCTATGTAAACTATCATCAATTCCACTGTGAAAATAAAGTTGAGATGGTAGTTAAAGTTCAGGTACCTTCTTTTCAACTTAGTTTGCAGCAGTGGAGTTCAGCTGTGCTTGTAAACATAGTGTCACTACCAGTGTACAAGGATAGCTATCACCTCAGGGAGTGCTCGGATGTAGCCTTAAATGCACCCTGTGACAGTACTCTGGGTTAATGAGTTAAGAGAAATTGCACTTTACTGTGTGTGTATTTGTCATCACTGCAGTGCGTACATCACCCACTGTTGCCAGTGGTGAGGACTGAGGCTCCTTGATTACTGGGCCACTGCGGTGCATCACATATTAATTGGTTGGCCGTGGTGGGATATCCTCATATTAGGATTCAGTGGTGTGGATATTGAATTCCTGTCGTCTGTAAACAGTGATCACTAAGGAAGGTGTTTGTACTCTCAATCAGCCACACAGTGAAAATTAAGTTTCATATCACTATAGTTTTACTTTTTTGTTAGCTTAGTTTGTCAGGAAGAGCAGGCAATGATATCAACAGAGGAGTATAGCAAGCTGACAAGGAGCTAGTTGGCTGAGATGTGCCAGGCTAAACGACTGTTGCATTCCAGCCTGACTAAAGCAGAAAGGATTGCAACCTTGGGCACAGTTGCATCACAGACCAGCAATCATGTGGACAACTATACTGGCCTTGGAGGTGCACAACTCTCAGAAAATGGACAGTTCAGCCTTTCCACAGAGGACTTAAAAATCCATCTAAAGTTAAAGAGACTTGAACTGGAGGACAAATGTTTGGAAATAGAAGCAGCAGAGACTGAGATGTATGGAGGCTGAGGAAAATGAGAAACTGAGATGTCTGGAGGCTGAGGAAAATGATAAACTGCAGCATTTGGAAGCTGAGGAGAATGAGAGACAGAGGCAACATGTGAAAGAGATGCTGACTCTTCACCAGGGTCATGGAGGTAATGGGGAAAAGGAGTGACCAATCCCCAGAAGCCACAAAGGTCAGTAAATTTCTTCCACAATTTACAGATGTTGATAATTTTGAGAGGTTTATTTTCATGTTTTAAAGGGTATGTAAACAGTATAATGTTGACCAAGGGCACTGGGTATGGTTCCTGACCCCATTACTCCATGATAAAGATGTAACTGCTATTTCTAAATTGTCTGATACTGACTGCTTAAATTATAATACTGTTAAAAATTGTCTGCTAGAGTGTTTTAAGTTAACACCTGAAGATTATAGAGAAAAGGTTTTGTGAGCATAGACACAAGACAGATGCAAGTTTGTATGAATATATTGCTGAGTTAAGCACTTATTTTTATAGATGGGTGAGTGGATGCTAGGTCACCACTTCTGAAGGGCGGGCAAACATTTTGGTGAGGGAACAAGCCCTTAGCACTTTGCCTGAGGACATAAGAATCAGGTTATCTGATAGGCTATGCAATACTGCAGATGAAATAGGGAAGAAGGGAGACCTATACCTAGCAAGCAGGGCATCACTGCACAGGAAAGGTATACCCAGTGCTGCCACTGGGTCTAAGGGAACCCATGGTAGGAAGCTTAAACCACCCCAACAGAGTCTGCCAGTAGCAGGGGAAGCTGTTAGTCCAGGTACAAATCCAGGACCAAGTGTTAAATGTTTTAAATGCAACCAGCAGGACCATGTAGCATATAAATGTCCATGGAGGCAAGGTGGGGAACCAAAGGTGGGAGAGCCAGTAAGTGGGAATGGCAGAATGCCAGCAGGATGTTGTCTGGAGACAACAAGGGTACCAAACTACCACAAGATGTTATATCCTATCTTAGTAAATGGGAAACAGGCTACTGCTAAAAGAGACAGAGACTCTGACCTAACAATTGTGAAGCCTGAAATGGTTAAAGAAGAACACTCCCTGCTTGGGCAGACTACTCCAGTCAGAGCTTTAGGAGGGACCCCATTCCAAATACCTTTGGCTAGGGTTCACCTTGACTGGGAGGGTGGAAAAGAAAGCCAGCAAGTAGGTGCATTTGAGAATATCCATGCAGATGTCCTGATAGGGAATGATTTTAATAATGCAGTACTTTGTGTGCATGCAGTTACACGCAGACAGACCACACGCTTGCAGCCAGGACTGATGGAGTGGTTACTTCAGGGAGGGAACTACCCTGTAGCAGCAAGACTGAAGGTGAGTCACAGCTGCTTGTGAGTACTGATGTTCCCTTGGACAGAGAGGCTGCAAGGGCAGAAGTGCGTAGTAGTACCCAGGCTGACAGTGAGGCACCGCTATCAGAGAATTCGAGACTTCCTGTGGAAGGGGAGCTGGGAAGGGTTACAAAGAGAGAGTTGAGACAGGGTCAGCTCTCAGACCCTAAATTACAAGGACTGAGAGAGGTAGCCAGTGAGGCACATGATTCTCAAGGGAATGGGGAATCTGTATACTGGGACAAAGGGTTACTGTATAGAGAGTGGACCTCTGAGGGAGGGCTAGAGGGTGAGAAAATACAGCAGTTGGTAGTGCACAGATCCTACCATAGCCCATGACATTACCTTTTCAGGTCATATGGGCATAAAGAGATGTATTATGCAGAACTTTTATTGGCCTGGGATTTCCAGAGATGCAACAGGGTACTGCAGGACCTGTGAGCAGTGCCAAAATGTAGGCAAAGCAGGGGACAAGGTCAAAGCTCCTTTGATGCCTTTGCCTGTGATTGAGGAGCCTTTTCTGTGGGTACATATGGATATTGTGAGACATTTGAGTGCTCCAAGTTCCACAGGGAAGAAGTGTCCTAGTGGTAGTAAATTATGTTACCAGATACCCTGAGACAGTGGCATTGTCCTCCATTAAGGCAGAAAAGGTGGCAAATGCTTTGTTAGATGTTCACTAGGGTAGGTTTTCCAAAAGAAATACTGACTGACAGAGATGCCAGTATCATGTTAGACCTGCTGGCTTGTCTGTGGGAGCACTGCGGGGTGAAATGCCTAAAGACCACCCCCTATCTTCCCCAGATTAATGATCTGGCTGAGAGGTTAAACTCTACACTCAAGACCATGCTACAGGCATTTGCAGACCTGTTCAAGAGGGACTGGAACAAATATTTGCCCCATCTGTTATTTGAATACAGAGAGGTGCCCCAGGAAACCACAGTTTCTTCACCCTTTGAGTTGTGGTATGGGCATAGGGTGAGGGGACCTCTAGATTTTATTTGAGATGAGTGGGAGGGTGAGTGTGAATCCCACCAGAAGTCAGTTGTGGCATATATCCTAAACCTCAGGGCAAGCCTCAGAAAACTCATGGGCTTGGCCCAGGAGAACCTGGCAGAAGTCCAACAGCAGAAAAAGGTCTGGTATGACAGGAATGCTAGCGCTAGAGAGTATGCTGTAGGGCAGCAGGTAAAGGTTCTCATTCCTGTCAGAGACAATAAGCAGCAGGCAGCTTGGGAGGGTCTGTGATGTTAACTACATGGTAGAACTGCTAGACAGGAGGCAGGGGCACAAACTATGCCATGTTCACATAATGAAACCTTATCATGATAGAGAGACCCTAGTGTTAAGTATTTGCAATACAAGGCAGGAGGAGTCTGATGGGGGATCTATAGCTACAGGGAGCCAGCCAACCAAATCCCAAATTACTATGGTGAAGCCTAGTGTTGCATGCATATGATAGGGTGAGGCAGCTGGAATCTCAAGACAGGGTATGGGAAGTGTATTCACCCTCTCAAGTAGTGTTTTTCAAGGGATATGTGAAAAACTAACTTGAGTTTTTGGGTGGGGGGATGTCACAAAAGTAAATATTGTCAGCCTAGTTATCTGGAATTTTGTAAATAATTATATGTAATTTGTGAATATTAATATGATTTATATAGAAGTGTGACAGAGGTAGATACTGCCAGCACAGCTGTCTGGAATTTTGGAAATGATTATATGTCAGTTGCGAATGTCAACATAATTCATATGCTTGTGTTACAAATGTATTAGAACTGCACATTATGTACAGAAGTGTGCATGAAAAGGGTTTATGAAGTACTGAGCTTAAAGATGTATCCACCAGTGTACCCTACTGGAAAAGAACAGAAATGTATATCAACTATTGTAATGGTGTAAATGTATGTGTTTTAACAGTTGGAACTGGCACATAGAAAGTTAACTTGCAAAACTTCAGAAAAAGTTGAAATTACATTATTTTATAACTGCATAATAAAAAAGATGTCATCTTTCAGCTTTAGTGCAACATGAGACAGAATGTCTAGAACTAGAAGTTTTTTAATACTGTATTGTCTTTAGATCTGGAGGAATGTAAATTATTTTACAACTTCCACCATTTGCCTTAGATGTAAGAGAAGTCCTTGTTTATGTATTTTCACAGAGAGTTGCTAAATGCTACCAGCTGCTATGGGGGCTTTCATCTGGGATAGTCAGATGACAAGAAGTAACGTCATACTGCAATGGTCCCAGCAGCAATATGTGAGATGTTAATTTTGGAACTCTCTGAGAGAGGTTGAGCATTTTTCATTTTGTCTTTGACCTGATGAACATCCACTCACCACATCTGCCTGCTTTGTAAGCAAGTAAACTAGGATAAAGTAATTTCTTTTAGATATAGACAGGAATATAACTGAGCTTAATTTAGATGGTTTTTTTTTTTTTTTAATTTGAGACTATCTTGCAATGTTGTTTTAAATATTTCCTGTGATTTGAGGCTGGTGTGTTTAGAGATATTTAAGCTCTTAAAGTACTTGCATATCTATTTGGTGACACTGTGCGGGCCACTCCTAATTGCATTGCTCTTGGTCAAACTACCATTTGGATTAACAGTAACATTACACAGTAAGATTGGACACCCTTTGCTAAGGGCCTTAAAGTAGCTGATGAGTAGTGGCTGGGGCAGTAAAAACTATCTTATAGTCTAGGCAAAAGGGGGCATAGTTAGTAAACTGCTGCCAACCTTTCCCATGTGTGTGTGTGTGTGTGTGTGTGTGTGTGTGTGTGTGTGTGCGTGTGTGTGCGTGTGTGTGCGTGTGCGTGTGTGTGCGTGTGTGTGCATGTGCGTGCATGTGCGTGTGTGTGTGTGCGTGTGTGTGTGCGCGTGTGTGTGCGCGTGTGTGTGTGTGTGTGTGTGTGTGTGTGTGTGTGTGTGTGTGTGTGTGTGTGTGTGTGTGTGTGTGTGTGTGTGTGTGTGTGTGTAAATCAGATCTCAAAATGTGTGCGTGTCAGCTACTTGGGCAGGGACATGAAGCGCTGGTTGGACAGAGAGGGTACTTGAGCTCTTGCCTTGGCCACTTAGCTGAGATCACAACCCTATAGCTGTGCCAGTGTTGAGTCTTATTGGGGATATGGAGAAAGGGAGTAACCATCCCCAGACTGACTGTGGTGTCTGTGTGTACTTAAGGGAAATTGCACTTTACTGTGTGTGTACTTGTCATCCTCCCAGAGTGTACTTCCCCACTGTTGCCAGTGGTGAGGATTGAGGCTCCTTGATTACTGGGCCAGTGCTGAGGCATCACAGCAGCAGCAAACACTATAAACCTTTCACCACAGCATGTGACAAGTATGCCATTCTGTATTCAGCTCTTTCTGTAATGCTGCATTTTATATGTTCGCTAGGTAAGGCTTTTCTTCTCGTTAGATAATTCTGCATATCTTAAGAAATGGTCTCACATCAGTCATTTGTTACATCAACCTGAGCTTTGACAGCCCTAGAGATATCAGCCAAGTATAAGAATGTCTGCCTGAAAAAGGGAGGAGGTATCTATATTTGCCCAGCTACCAGTCTGTCTTGTGTATGTGGCAAGCATTCCATGTTGTGCCAGGATTGTTTTGCAAAGCTAACTTTATAGACACCATTTCCTTGAACAGTTTAATCTATACTTTTGGAAACATACAAGGATGGGGTCAAGGGAAGTGGAGTTTAGTGCATTAATTATTTCATAGACAGACATAACATCATCTGCTGGATAAAAGAAAATAGCCAATAAACTTATTAGAAGTGTGAAATCAGGTTCACTGTCTTAGCTATACACCAGCCTTTTGATCTGAAGTTGTCTCCAGATCATTGCGGAAAAAAGTGAAAAAAGGCAGCCCTTTGTCAGTATGTATGAAGTTGTATTGTGCAGTATTTATGACTGCCTTATGATAATCAATCCTTATATATTTTTGATTGAGATCAACTCGTATTAATGCTTCTGCAACCTGTAATATACTGACGGATAGCTGATTGCATGCATTTTTTTTTATCTGGTCCAGAAGCAGCAGATCAGTTTCATGTCAACAACTTGCCCAGTGGCATTATGAAGTGTTTGTAATTGCTGGCTAATATGTCCTTTCATTGGAAAGGTGCTATCAAGTAGTCACACATCTGAGTTTTACAGGTAAAGGAAGATTGCTTCTGTTGTTTGGTGGATTGGGATAGAGAGAAATCTGGGTCAGTACAGAAATATGATTGGTTAATGTCATTAGTTATCTTTGTACTCTCTTTACACCACCTGTATCAGCCCTCAGACAATGGGCTTACTGTTCATCAGTACCTTGATTGGAGAATGAGCATTCTCCAGCAGGGTATTAATTTACAGGTAATGCCCACTGGGAAGAACGAGTCAAGCCCCTATGGAGCTTGGACTGAGAAAACTGAATGGCCACCATTATTTTATGTTAGCTAAGCAGTGCTTTTGCTATTTAGTGATTGTAAAATATTAAAAAGAAGGCAACCAAAAAAAAAAGTGTGTATGTGTGTGTGTGTGTGTGTGTGTGTGTGTGTGTGTGTGTGTGTGTGTGTGTGTGTGTGTGTGTGTGTGTGTGTGCGTGTGTGTTTATGACTGTGTTTGAGTGTATGCGTGCATGTTAGTGAAAGTAAGAACAAACAAGCCATTATTTTACAGTCACTAAGCAGTATTTTTGCTGCTTAGCGAGTGCAAAATAAAAAAATGAAAAAATAAAATTAAGCATGTGTGTGAGAGTATATGCATGTATAAATGTAAAAGAGAGAGAGAGAGATCGAGCTAGGGAAACAGAAAAGTGTGTGTTTATGTTTGTCTGCATGTGTGCGTGAATGCGTGGATGAAAGCAGAGAGTGTGAGTGTGTGTGTGTGTGTGTGTGTGTGTGTGTGTGTGTGTGTGTGTGTGTGTGTGTGTGTGTGTGTGTTTGTGTGTGTGTGTTTGTGTGTTGTTTGTTTACATGTGTGTGGAAAATGATTGCTCAGCTATATCCAGCAGGATAATGATTTTTTACACTGGGGATGCCTTATAAAGAACTTTATCTTGTGAAGAGTGTTTAGGTTATGCTAAATTTGTGTGCATTAAGAGGTATTATTATTATTGCACATTATGGATTTGATGACTGTTTACAAACATAACCCCCCGGATTCACGAATCCTCCATGTAAGACTTAATAAGTCTTACTCTGAAGCTGCAGTTGAATGGTATGACATCAGCATGAATATGCATGAGGGCACGCTGACTCAACTGTAAGTCGTACATGGACAGTGTAAGAAAGCAGGGGGCGTGTCTGACTGCTGAGCAGTCTAAATGTCCACGCCCCTGCAAGTGTTTGAAAAGTAAAAGCAAATACACAAGGGCGAGTCCGCTCAAATATCCCTGCACCCAACACCACACTCCCTGATATTGTAAACCCCCATCACAGTTATAAAAAGCAAAACATTAAATTTATTTTTTTTAAATTCCCAAAATAGCTGCCCGTATTTGCGCGTGTGTGCGCTGGTGTGCCCATTGCTTAGCTAGAGTTAGCAATTCTGACACTGAAGAGCATAAGAAAGAATGTTTATGCAACTCACACCAAAAAGCAATAGTGTAATGGTAGAGCGTGCGCACAAAGAAAAGGCATTCATGGTTCAAGTCTCACCACTCCCCTTCGTATTTACTTTTAAATCAGTATATGAAATAATACCAGACAAATATGTTTAAACAGTACTAAAACGCAGTAAAATGCCAATGTATCAGTGAACAAAATAAATATTTTAAATGATCCTGATATATAATTGCCTGCAGTTAAGCAGCGCTTCACCCAGCACAATAGAGTTGCCCATAGTTTAATAACACTTAACCCAGTGCAATAGAGGTGCCCATAGCGAAATAGCGCTTTAACTAGCACAATGTGTTTGTGGGGATATGCGCGCCGTGCCAACCACAGCACTGTAAGTCACCAAGGAGCAACACAGAGCAAAGTTGCTTAAACACAGCCACACCCCCTAGCCTGTCTGGACAGTATGAAAATAAAATAAATGACAAGCTTCGAGCCCAGGAATCTGTGCATCAGAAGCAAAGTACAGAACCACTAAGCCATGACAACTTAGAGGAAACAGCCACTGTTAACATACATATACTTACTAATGGTAGTTTAACTATTACTAAGCAGGTCTGCAGTCAGCTGAGAATTAAAAAAAACGGCCAATCACAAAAAAGTGCGGGAAATGCGGCATATTTAAGCCCCATAGGCAGGAATACATGCCATAACTGATTGTAGCTCATGTCTGCAGTTAGAATGGCTGTTGTCGGAGAGGGAAGCATGACCGCATGAACCAATGGATACAGGAGGCCCATGGGATGTGGGATGACCCACAAGTGAGTATGTAGCCATGGAATGCAGTATGTAAGAATTAAGAATTGAGTATGTATAATGGATAGGTATGTCTCAATATCCCTTCATTTACTTTACAGCTGCAGGTGACCGTGCTGCGAATCAGCAAGCCTATGCTGATAGGCTGCTAAGGCTGCACCACCAGGCAGGTTAGTGATTATTCTGCATGTATTGTTATGGGAGAGAGCATGAAAGAAAGTGTTGTAGTCCAATAATACAGCCATAAAATTGCCTGAATATGTCCTCTGCATGTACTGTCAGATAAAAACGTCAGAGAGGCAGAAAACGAGTGTAGTAACCCATTAAGAAAGGTAACATATGTCTGGAATAATATCTCTGCAGGCACTGTCATATAAAATAAGTGAGTGAGCCTGAAAAAAGAGTGTTCTAACCTATTAATAAAGGTATAATATGTCTTGAACATGTCTGCCATATGCACCGTTAAAACAAATAAAGGAGTGAGCCTGTGGAAAAGTGTGTAATGTCATTAATAAAGGTCTAAAACCCAGAGTGTGTCTGTGTCACAGAGTTTGAAATGTTGTTGTACCCTTGCATTATACAAATAGTACTGTTTGAAAAAGTGCTGGCAACCCAGAGTTGTGCAGTCCCATATAAAGCGGGTGATGGAAGTGCTAGTAGCTGTGAAGCATATATACAGTCCGCAACAGTCAGTTACTGGCTGGCATGCATAAGTAAATCTGGCACACATGTAGCATGTTATTTTTTTCCCCGGAAATGTGAGTGTGTGTCAAGAAATGCAGGGTTCTGTACAAATCGAAGTGAAAATGTCATGTGAAAACATCCCAGATATGTAGATAAAGAAATAGAAATGCAATCATGAAATATGTAGCAGTAACATCTGCATCCAGGACAGTTAGTATGTCAGATATAGGTCAGGCATATATTGGACTAGCCAAACCCATTACACAACCTAATATATGGTGGCAAGTGTAATAATACATATATAGATATAAACCTGCAGTCACTGGGAATGTAGTGTAGACTAAAAGGTAATTATAAGATGTTAACCAAGGTTTTTTTCTACACCCTACTGTATGTGCATAAACCATTCAATTCCACACCTCAATGGGTATGTGTAATCTTAAATATTTGTTGGGATATATGTCCTATTGTTCTATAAATATTTGCATTCACGTTGATGCATGTGCCCTGTTTAAACACCACAATCATGGTGGCCTGTTGCTACCAAACATCCCTGCATGCTGTTGGAATATCCACTGTGGTTCAATATATGCATGTGTTATGCTTGCTGTTCAACTGTTGGAACCTTGGTGTGTTGGGTTAATGGGAATATTACTGCATGCTGTTACAACTAATCTGGAATGCTGTTGTTTATGTTGTAATTAAACACACCTAATCACAGAACGTATGGGAAGGCCGGTCCCAGCGGACCCACCTGTCCCTCCTCTGCTGGTGAGTACACCTGGCACCAGCAGGTCCGGTGCCCAGTCCAGGCTCCCCTCCTCCATTGGTCCTGTGCCACCTTCGGGTGGAAGCACTGCAGGGGATGGGGCTCGTCCCCCCAGTGCAAGCATGGGCGGAGAAGGGACACCTGTCATCTTTCAAAGGGTCCAGGTTGTGGTGTGTAGGGAGATCCAGTGTTCAGTCACTGATCCTCTATGCCAGCTCGAGGTGAGAGTGGCACGTCTCACGGATGAGCCTGCCCATCCTACGCAGCCCTCAGCACAGCCACCCTCAGGGCTGTGAAGGTGCAGTGGTGACTGCCCATGGGTGGGGATCTCAGTTCTACTGTTACCATCTGTGGGCTCATGGGCTTGCGATTTCCAAACATCTGACCCCATCAATTGTGTTCACCCACCCCATGTGTCATACACCCTGTATGCGTCTTGTCTGTCTTGTCTGTTTACCTCCCCAACCTACCTCCCCGGATATACCTACTTCCTCTACCTCACTTCCCACTATCACCTGAAAAAAAAAGGGCAATCTGTACCCACAAAAACATTACACCCCATACATAGCTACCCATTTTGCACACATGTCAATTGGACATGTAAACTGATAATTATAATTGGCAGTACAACAAACTTTGTTGCCCTCACCCCTCTCCCAGGGGTGGAAGGTTTCAAATATCACTCCAAATTTATTGCATATGCACAGCTGTTGCTGGTAAAGAAATGGGCAGCTATGGACCTTACCTACACTCATGCTGCACATCCCGAGCCTGTTTACCTACTGTCTGTCCCTCTTTGTGCCCCCTTTTTCACCACTTTCCTATCTCCCCATTTTCTTTTCTTTCAAAGAAAGTAGCTCGGGGGTTAGCGGGAGTAAGAACTTTTAAGCAGTAGTAAGCGGGTTTAAGCGAGTGTGCACATGTGTGCACTTAGCTAAGCATTGCTAAGCATTGAGCAAACCCACGCAAACCCACTTACAACTGCTTAAAAGTGCTTTAGTCACTCTATGGCAGGGCCCTTGTTCTGCTGAGCAGCAAAAGAAAAAATCTCTGCCAGTCTCCAACCCCAGACCATTGACACAATAGACTGCATGAATTACCACTAAGCCGCAGCAGATATACAAATAACTTGGTTCTGAAATAAATATATCATGCATTACAATGAGGGAATGTAAATGGAAATTAGGAATGGTATAACACAAATCCTCTTCTGTGGGTCTTTACCAGCAGTTGTTGTGGAATTGCATGACATGACTGTGAAAGGAGAACCAGCCATCCTAGCAGGGAATAATGTTACAGTAGCACCCTACAAACACCACACAGTATCAGTCCAGGATAAATACTGGCAAAGTTGAATAGGGCAGAGGCCAGACTCCCCAACTGTGACTGCTTTACATGGATGTCCCTGATTTGTAAACCAATGTTAGCTGTGCCTCACTGAATCACTCTAAAAAGTACTAACTGTAGGTAGACAAGTGTGGAATCACATGTAGTGAATAATGTAAATAGGTGAAAGTAGACACTGCTTGCACGTCAGAAAAGGTGTACTTATACATATGCTCTGATTCCCAAGAAAGTCTCAACTGCAATATGCCAGTAATATATTGCAGGTGTATCTCACTTATATGTACCTTTCACTGAGGCCGTTCAAATATATACCTGAGAGTATCTGAGGCCTGGCAGAGGCAGAAACACACAGGCATATCAGCATTATTGCTGTTACACACTCTGCAAATAGCTTTGGAAGGAGTTCCACAAGCATGCCCTTATGTAGGAGTACAACATAGAAATATCACAGGATGTAGCCATGTACTGCTAGCAAACAACTGTGACAATGCCAATGTGCTACTGCTGAAAAGACTGGTGTGGTGCACAGACAAAGTATAATAGGCTAACCTCTAGCTACCATCCGGATATGTCCACAGGTGTGAGCTACACAGACAGACTACTTGCCTTGATAGACTAACAGGTACACAGCAACCCTGTATGTTCAGTAAGATAAACCTCACATGATAATAAAAAATGCTCTTTGTAGTTCTGCACTCCTAACCAAAGGTACAACACACCTGTGTATTCAGGCAAAGAGTAGGGTGTAGGTAGGCATACTCAGTACTGAGCTATGTCCAGTTGTGTTGAGCAGCCTGTACTAATGACGACACAAACAAACCACAAACTGTTCAGAAGTCAGTAACGTAATACTTACAGTATAGCAGTTCACAAACACTGCATGTGCCACAGGAATACAGTGCAATAACCACATTTGTATGGCAGCTAATTGTGTAAGTCAGAAATAAAGTACATACTCAATGTATCCTGTGTTAGCATTTGGAGGGGTGAGTACATGTTTACACTGAGAAGTGTGTACTGGAAGCAGCAACATTCAGGTTTGAGTACAACATGCATATAACTGGCTACAACCCTAGCTTCAGATAAGAAACATATATCAACCTTCTGACTGACAAAACGGTGTCCAGAGCAAACAAGCATGGGCCCCACCTTGGAAGCTGAAAGGGCTATGCCTGCCTAACCTAGCATTTTATAGCAGTGGGCTGCAATCACAGTGAGTAATGCAACCACTACACAGCAGGTTGCATGAAATTACTGAATGGTGGGCAGCAATTGCTGCAGAGGCTGTCACATGCACAAGTGCAGATACCTAGAAAAGCAGGCCGTACCTGCAGTCTACACATGCAATTCTATCATTGCAGGTGCTGGGAGATAGAGAGTGAGAGAGAGACAGACACGGAAACAGACACAGACAGAGACAGAGACACAACAGAGAGAGAAATTGAGACATAAACCAAAATAGAGGAGGGAAAACAAAACAAACAACCAAAATAAATAAATAAATAAATAAATAAATAAATAAATAAAAACCTACAAAACCATAACATACGGAGCAGGGAAATACAAAGGTAAGGTATGTAACTCACATGTATGTGTTGGCATGTAGTAGATGTTCCTGAAGAGTACTCTACACACACTGCAAATCATCCATGTATGGCAGCAGTACGTATTGATCTGTATCTGCACATGTGCATAGGGCAAGGGACATACTGCAACTGTTAGTGAAGAGTGGACAGATATTTGTCATTGAAGGTTGATATGTGCATATATCTATGTAGGTCGTAGTGTGTGGCCTAGAAAACAGCATGCAGTGCTGATATATGTCATGTGGTGGTTAAATGCTGTGGGACTGATTTGTCAGATCTGCTGTGTTACAGCCAGTGAGGCCTGCTAATGCTACATGGGCTGAGGATAACCACATGCATTCTGTGCAACACTGTGCAATATAATCACATAACTGAACATCCCACAACTGTCGCATAAGTGATATCCCCACCATGAAAGGTGGACTGTACATGTGCCTATATGTACATCCATGTGTGCAGCAATGGATGTGGACATGTATGTGTATAGATATGCATATATATTATATATATATATATATATATATATATATAAAGATATATATATATATATATATATATATATATATATATATATATATATATATATATATATATATATATATATGTATATATATACACATATAGAGAGAGAGACAGAGAGACACGGGGTCATATGTACTGCAACAGGTGTGTGGTGACCAAGGCATGGACTGTAGACAAGTGTTGCTACTACAGTGCCATTCCTTCTTTCCAAAACACTGTACCCATTAACTACCACATAGGTAGAAATCTACCTAACAGTGAAGGTGTGATAAGGGAACATGGGACACAGGGGGACAGTAGCCTCCGCTTTGATGAAGACAGTGCCACACTACACCTGTAATCAGTCTGTGTGGTATGTGTCATGACACCAGGTTTGTTATCTATAGAAATATAGGGCAGTGTTCCCCTCTACTCATCACAATGCCCTGTGTGGTATGTACCTCACGTGACAAGTACAACAGGTGAAAAGGCCACAGACATACCTCCCAAAGGGTAATACTGGCTGCAAACAGATTCCCTATGCAGACTGACTCACAAAACCACATCTACACTGTATTGCATACTGGCCATACAGAGGTGACCTCTGCCGGACATACAGAGGTATGTCACACCCATAGCTGGGTGAGAACCACCATGGCAACATATCACAATCCCTCTGGGATACACACTCTAGGGCCCTAAACCTTGCCAGATCACTAAACAGCACATGCTGGAGGGATAGGTCCCCATCTCAGAGATATGCCATACACTGGAATAGACCACCTAGCAATAGCAAACACTGCTCCTCATTTGCAGGTGTCATAAATACCCCTGATGATTGTGTGGGAGATTGGTAATACACCCCAGGAAACACCTCTGTGGTTCTGCTTGGCAGGCACAAGTGAAATCAAAGTACATGTGTGTCAAAGGTCAGGGTAGCATATGGCTAGGCTGCCGTAGGCCCTAGGGCCAACAGCATATTACCTACCTATGACACTATGCACTCACACATGTACTCAATGCAATACCTGCTATGTGAGGTTGAATAAGTGTAACGCTGAATGTGTGCAAGGTCTGTAAAGGTATGATAGCTTAGTGTGAAGTTGTATCTGACATGGTAGTGTCTATCCTAGCTGTGAGGACAGCAAATGATGTGTAATGTACTGTTAGGCAGACATAGTAGTACGGCATATAATGTGACATAGTTCCTTGTTGATGAATGTGGTGTCTCATTGTAGGCTAAAGCAATACATGTATGCCTAGTGAGTGGTACTGCTGGTGAATCCAACTCCCATATGAACTGTAGTACTACCTGAAGCTGTAGGCCTAAACAGCACAGTATGGTGTGTGTTCACATTGCTTGGAAACACTATCATGTGTGTTTCCTGTAGTCTGCACAGTGGACAAAACTCAGGCATAAGGGTGTGTAAGTAGTGGCACACAGTACTGTATGATACACAGGTAATGCTCATCTGTGTTGGCATACAGTGGTGCATTGTATGTTTGTCTGATGTGTGTGTAATTATGGATGTACAATGGCTGCAATCATATGTGTGTTACAGGGTATCTGTGTGTATCCAGCAACATATATACTCTGTTACAGCAGTATGCCACCTATAGTAACAACTGTACAAATCTGTTAGGCAGGGCTATGGCATCAATGACTAGGATGGTTGACTGGAACTACTGTACATGTACTTTACATCCATTACAATGGATGACATCTCTGTTCGTGCATTGGTGTGATATACACCCCTGTCTTGAGGTTGTGCAATGTGTCACAAACAGTGTGTCGGGTACTGTTGTATAGTGGTGTGATATATAGAGTGTGCCAGGCACTTTTAGTTAGCTGTGGCCTGAGAACCAATAAGTGGTATTGAACGTGTGTAACCTCTGACAGACAATAGGATGGTATATATGTCAGTAAATTGATATCTGTGGTTAAAGGTGTAAAGTGTGCCACAGGACTCGCTCACACATATTATTCATATCTTTTTCAGCCAGATGGCCCACCAACACAACCCATCATACACAGCAGATGAGGAAGAGGTGATACTGCAAAGCCTATTGCAGCAGTACACGATGCTGCTCTCCAGAAGCAGCCAACACCAGCAGGAGCGGAATGCACTGTGGCAGGAACTTGTTCGTCGGGTAAATGACATAGGTATGCATAACCGGACATATGAGCAGGTACGCCATCACTGCAGTGATTTAATTAGATGTCCAGCAGTGTGCGTCTGATATCCAAAGACAACAGCTTGCCACAAGTGGTGGGGTGGCCATTCATCCCCCCCTCACCAGAGTGGAGGAGCTGCTCCTAAGCGTGGTGGCTCCTGGACAACAGCAACATCAAACTCTAACGTGTTGTCATGGAGACGAGAGCCACCCAGCACATCCACCTGTAGCAAGCGCAGGTAACATGCCCTATCTGTAGATGACAGTTAACTGTATTGTTAGATTATGTCTACGTGAGATGTGTACTGTGTGTTTAGCAGTTCTGCTGCCTAGTGTTGTGCAATACTGATATTTCGAATACTATCTCTACACGTGTGACTGTTGACTGTTGTTATACTGCAGTTTAGCATACCCACTGTAGTAATGCCACAGTTGTGGCCACTGACGAACTCTCTCATATTCTCATAGGTCCCTCTGGTGTGACAGCAGGGCAGCCGATCCATGCTGGTGAGTGTGTTATAACTGCAATGTTGGTAATGAAATATGCATGTCATAGGTGAGGTGTAGGCCATGTACACGTAACACACCTACGCATAATGCATGCCATGCATGTTTGCTGTAAGACATTGCACAGCTCAGTAATGTCAGTAGCTGCCTCAATGACATGCAATACACAGAGCATAAGACACAGTTGTGGCAACCCCGTACTGCACATTGGATAGGCATAGTTGCAACACTTGTACACAACATAACACGTTTAACATACGCAGTACACAAAGATATGCTACATAGGGCGTAACCACACACCCGTTGTAAGGTCACACTTCAGTATCCCACATGTCATCCACACACACATGATGTACCTCAGGGGTAGAGGCCTATCATGGGGCTGTGCAACACTCTTCAACACATAACACAGTCATGTTAGGCAATGCTCCCTGTTGGGCACCTCATACACCCATGTACAAAGTGGCTCTGTAATAGTGAATGTAGCCACGGCACTGCAGTTCAGGTACAGCATGCTAGGCGGTGGTCTGTGACACAGTAGTAGTCGTGAGTGACCACATGATGCATGATGATGATGATGATGATGGCAC
The DNA here is from genome assembly GCF_019279795.1 of Protopterus annectens. NCBI lineage: Eukaryota > Metazoa > Chordata > Ceratodontiformes > Protopteridae > Protopterus > Protopterus annectens. The sequence goes on along the minus strand of NC_056727.1, from coordinate 30,812,077 downwards.
ATGGTACTACACCCCATCCAGTTACAGTAACCACAGTACTACACATAGTGGTCTTTGCTTTGCACCTCATTGTTGTGTGTGTGCAAACATATGCACCTATACACAATATGCATAGCATGTTGTGTGTGTGCTTACATATGCCAGTATACTCAATATGCACAGCTGTCGCCATCTGTACAAAAAGTCACATATATGTCCTAGAATGCTATTGGGTGTATAGGTCACATGACACACATTGGGTATCTGTGGTGTTTAATGTTGCAGTCATGTAGCATGCCATGTCATGGCTGGCACCGACATATCTGCAATATGTCCCACACTCACCATAACCACTGTACAATGGCCATGTCAAGCATTGGGATTCCTTCACGTCTACATGCACCACTCATCCCATGTCTGTACATTGCATGCATTTGCTACACCTGTGCCCATTATTATTTGCTATGGACACAGACACTGTAATCAGACATGGCAATCTATGTGTCACACAGATAACACATGCAGCCATGGTATGTATACCATTGAGTGATGGTGCACAGGACATTACAGAGCAGATAATACTTGCACAGCAATGTTGTGTCCATGTACACATTGTGTTCCAGGGTATAGACAATCACTTAACAACTACACACATGCATCAAAGCCATGTATAATGTCATTAAATAGGGCCGTCTACACTTGCACTGCATGGTCTTGAGCAACACATATTCTGCATGCTGATACGTGTGAGGTGACTGTTTGCCTTGTGATACTGTCACCCACCTTCACCAACTATTGTGTATGTGTTGGATTGCTAGTGTGTGTGTGTATGTGTGTGTGTGTGTGTATGTGCTGTGGTAAGCAGTGTATTTGTGTGCATGTGTGCATGTGTTCATGTGTGCATGTGTGCATGTCTTCATGTGTGTATGTGTGCATGTGTGCTAACATCATGTACAGATTGTGAAGTGTGTTTCCTGTCTTCATAGGTTCATAGGTTCATAGGTTTATACTAGGCTATCTGCCCTAAGGCATTTATAAGCCTAGCCCAAAGTTTTGTGGCTTACGCCACCCCTTATATGAAAAAATACTGTGCCCATTAGTTTGTTGTGCCTCTGTCCAGCAGTGACACAGAGATGATTCCCGGAGTAAACCTACCACAGGTGCTGAGTTAGGGGTGTCTGATTGCAGCAGGGAACCTGATGTCACTGCCACTAAGAGTGGAGATGATGAGACATGTATTGTGGCACAGGAAGGTCTGACAGGGTCTGTCATTGGTCGATCAGTCGACAGTACACAGCATTCAACCCCATCTATGTGCACACTCATACTGCCAATACATCCCTCATCACCAATGGCCTTAGCTGAGGGACAGCATACAGTTGGCATTGACAAGGAGAGTGTGGTGCCTATGGCATGTGCATCCCCTCACAGCAGCCATAGCCGGATTACTGGAACGGTACCACATAGGCGGATGTCCAGGGGTTCTCGGGGGGAACACCACTGGTCGTATTGCCCCTGGCAGACATGCCCCCAGAGGTATTACAACCTCCAGTATGTTCTGGGCTGTAATGCAGGCACAGGCATGTATGGAACGGTACACCCGACAGGGACTAAGGGCGCAGAGGGCCCATTACACTGCTATCAATGACAGCATCCATGACCTTGCCAGTGCCATCCAGAATTACACCGAGGTCATTGATAGCCGTTGGAGGGAGACATTAGATGTCCTCCACAATGTGTTAGCCATAAGCCAGGACCATGTGGGATGGATGAGAAGCCGACGTGGAGGCATGCCAGCAAAAGCATCAGCTGGCAGTCGTCGCGGACTGACCACGGATCACAGCCTCTCCCGTAGTGGCAGCACCAACCACAGCAATGCTGGGGCTGGCCTGTCCATTGACCATCCTACTAGACCATGTGCACGTGGCACTGGCCAGTCCCAGCAGGGACATGGATCCAGTCATCATACCTCTGCCTCTGATGATAGCACCCAGTCAGGGTTGGTACCCGATACTGCTCGTAGCACCCCTGCCAGGCACAGGTATCATGTCCGTGACCAGAGACAGTGATCTGTATGGCCTAGCAGGTACAGTCTGTGGCTGTCCCACAACCGCCCATATATGGTAGCCACATGGTGGAGTTGTGTGCATGCAGACACACACACATTAACCAAACAACTAGGGTTCACACATACACACACACATTACATCAACATTGGCCCATGCTGTACTGTTGTGCCTCACACACACACACACACACACACACACACACACACACACACACACACACACACACACACACAGACATGTCGATTGGATGGGTCAATGTCGGGCTGTGGCAAAACACACCCTGTGCATATGATGACACATGTGCCACCTCCTGTCATCTGTAACATTGATGCAGGAATAGGCTAACATAGTTCTGATGCACAGGGTGACATTATAGCAGTGTAGCAATAGTAGCAAGTTGTCAACAGGAAAGTGTAATTATATCCTTGTAGGTATATCTGAGCAGGCATTATGCATCACAGCTCTGATAGTCATTGTAGCATTGTTTACACCAGTGTTAGGTCTGAGTATGTATTGTCCACCCATGTGCTACTTGGATGATGTGTACAGTGTTGCCAGCATGTGTTAGTGAGTGGACAGTACGTGTGTGATGTGTGCATTACAAATTAGCAGGTGTACATCTGTGAACATGGTGTGTGTGCACTGTCTGCATGTACGTGCATAGTGGACACATGGGATGTGCGACATACCCTGTTGTACACATTGTTAACATCACATGGTATCTTTTGATGGCCAGTATGCATTCTACTACAGATATGTACTAACATGGGTACACATGTGTGTATGACATAAGTTGACACTATGCTGTGGGTGATACTGTTGATATCTTTCAGTGATCTGCAGTTTGGTAGTATACACCACCTCAACAGCATGACTATAACCAATCATTAGATGATGTCCTGACAAATGACACACAGTTGTAGAGAACTCAGTAACAGTTGGATCCTTCCAGTACTATACTATAACAGTAACCAGTGGTATTGACAGCCACACATTCTTGGGATCACACCTGTGTGGCATATAGCCCTCTTAGGTACATGCAAACACACTAGGGATATGTCCATCCACATCTGGAAATGCATGCATTGGCCTACACTGCATTCCCTGGATGGGATGCATATCCTACACAAGGGTATCATACAGACAGATACCTGTTGTCCAATACATGCTGTATAGTAGTAAGCCGGCTATGGCATAGTCATCCACATTTACTAGACATACTATCCCGACAGTACCACATAGGTGGTAGCCCTCAACATGTATGTTGGGTACCAATGTGTACAGACAGACACGTGTTATGTCATCTGCCCCTTGGTATCCACATATCAATAGGTATTGTGGAGTCCATCGATGTTTCACATAACACATTAGGGGTCTGCATGCATATCCACATGGCTGTTGTACACCTATAATGACTGTCCATTATTGCCAGTCATTGTTGTGTATGAACATGTCTGACATATAACGCAGACAATTTCCCTCACTCACAGTACTCTACAGTACATGTCATGGGTGTGTGCGGCACAGATGACCTTGGCCACGGATCACTACAGTGGCCGGGCTTGTCGCATACATACATATGTGACCTATGATCTGAGAAACAGCGGCACAATCTGTTGAAGGAAACAAATGTATTCATGTAGTATGCAGGCTTCACACCTATGTACTGATTGAGGTCACATGTACACATATTTATTTGCCACGCAGATACCCGATGTGTGCAATGCACATACTGTTTTAATCATATGTCATACTGTAGTAAAAGCAAAACCCACACTGCATTGACCACCTGTGGCACACACACACAGTATTTGTAGGATACAAACCCCTACCTAATTATGTTATGATACTAGACAAATATGCATTAACACGGCATGCTATATGTTTTACTGGGTGGTTTCCTTTCTCCTGATATATTTGTAGGATGCTGACATCATCAGACATTCTAAAGAGGGATGTACCTCTATTATTGTGTTTTCCCAGTCTCCAAAAAGGCTACTCATCTCAAAAGAAATCATACACATCCAAACACACCGTTAGCAGGATTCAAACCCCTACCTAACGATGTTATGAAACTGAAGAGATACGCATTAACACGGCACGTTATATGCTTTATTGGGTGTTTTTGCTTCTCCTGATATATTTGTAGGATGCTGACATCATCAGACATTCCAAAGAGTGATGTACCTCTTTTATTGTGTTTTCCCAGTCTCCAAAAAGGCTACTCCTCTCAAAGGAACACACATACACCCCCCACACTATCAGCGTTTGCAGGATTCAAATCCCTACCTAACTATGTTATGATACTAGAGAGATATGCATTAACATGGCGCACTATATGTTTTAGTGGGTGGTTTCTGTTCTCCTTGGATATTTGTAGGATGCTGACATAATCAGACATTCCAAAGAGGGATGTACCTCTTTTAATGTGTTTTCCCAATCTCCAAAAAGGCTACACCTCTCAAAGGAAATCACAGCCCACCACACACACTAACAGTATTTGTAGGATTCAAATCTCTACCTAACTATGTTATGATACTAGAGAGATATGCATTAACACAGCACGCTATATGCTTAACTTGGTGGATTCTGTTCTTCTGATATATTTGTAGGATGCTGACATCATCAGACATTCCAAATGGGGATGTACCTCTTTTATTGTGTTTTCCCAGTCTCCAAAAAGGCTACTCATCTCAAAGGAAATCACACACATACAAACATACCCCCACCACACACTAACAGCGTATGCAGGATTCCACCCCCTACTTAATTATGTTATGATACTAGAGAGAAACATATTAACATGGCGTGCTATATGCTTTAAGGAGTGGTTTCTATTCTCCTGATATATTTGTAGGATGCTGACATCATCAGACATTCCAAAGAGAGATGTACCTCTTTTAATGTGTTTTCCCAGTCTCCAAAAAGAATACTCTTCTCAAAGAACATCACACACATACACACCCCCCCACACGATCAGCGTTTGTAGGATTCAAACCTCTATCTAACTATGTTAGGATATCAGAGAGATATGCATTAACACGGTGCGCTATATGCTTTAGGGGGTGATTTTGGTTCTCCTTGAGTATTTGTAGGATGCTGACATCAGCAGACATTCCAAAGAGGGATGTACTTCTTTTAATGTGTTTTCCCAGTCTCCAAAAAGGCTACTCTTCTCAAAGAACATCACACAAATACACACACACCCACTGTTTACAGAATTCAAACCCCTACCTATGTTATGATACTAGAGAGATACGGATTAATATGGCACGCTATATTCTTTACTAGGTAGCTTCTATTTTACTTGAATATTTGTAGGATGCTGACATCATCAGACATTCCAAAGAGGGATGTACCTCCCAGTCTCCAGAAAGGCTAATCTTCTCAAAGGACATCACCCACAGTCAGCATTTGCAGGATTCAAACCCCTATCTAACTATGCTATGATACTAGAGAGATATGTAGTAACATGATGCGTTATATGCATTAGTGGGGGGGGGGCTTCTTTTCTCCTGGTATATTTGTAGGATGCTGACATCATCAGACTGGACATGGTAATGTGTGAACACTTTCTTTTATGCAATCCCAGGAATGATCCATGTGGGTTGGCAGGTATCAACATCTTGAACAGAACCCTGTGAGTCTCACCTTGTGTGATCTATCTGTGGACACATTGACATCCCTTCATATGTCAACACATATCTATGCACAGATTGTTGGTTTTGTGGATACGACATGTGTCTGTGATGTTGATGAAGAGCTATTCAAAGTCTATGTGGGACATGTGTAGCTCTGTTCGGTGATGTATGTCCTGGGTGGCTCCCTTGCAAATGGTGTAGCATGTTTGGGAACCATGATCTGCACATGAACATACCACAGTTGGTAGGGTTGTGTGTTTGTCAGCTTCCAATAGCTCTGTTTATGACTTCAGCCATGATGCTCTCCATGTCCTTGCCGATCAGACTTTATAGGCTTACTGGACTATACTTCCCATGGTGTGTTGCGCACCCACACTTGTGGGGAGTGCCATATGTTGCTGTAACACATTCAATGGTTCCAGATCCTGTGGAGTGGGTGAGGCTAAACAGACTGTTCAGGTGCAGGGTCTGTTTGTTCTGTAGTGCATGCATGACACATATTGGGAAACAATGTAATCCAATTGCTGCCATGCTTTTGGCTTTGGGGGGAGCTGTTCAGCCATTCTACACGTGATATCTCCTGGTATGATGTCAGGGACTATCGTCAGTGGGAGGTGAGTATGTATATATGGGCCTGTCTGACAGGATGTCGGCATTGTCAGTAAGGTATAGTTGGCCCTGACTCAGGACATATATGAGTGTACATTACTATTTATGACATAGCTAAAGGACATGTCATGATTCTCAGTCTGGACTCCTTCTCAGCTACTCTTTACAAAACACCAACAAACCTGAGCACTAATCCCGGTTATACTCTTTTACGCACTTAACACCCTACTGATCCTTTGTGAACAGGCTACAGAATATGTCATCAAAATATACTGGCATGTCCAGGGGTCAGTTTCGTGTGTATTCTCCAGTCCAGCTAGTGAATATTGTGGTTATGACACAATGTCACATCTGCCTCATGTACACAGACAACCCTCTCCTCCTCCCAACACACTCAGATATGTGTGAGAGATGCAACAATATCGACATACAGGAGGCTGAGCTCCCTCGACCCATGAATGGCATAGTCTATCAGGAGGTGAAGGTGACCACACACACCACATAGTCTCACATACACCGATAGCGACAGCAATCAAACCACATTATCACACATACACATACTCGGAGGATCTACATACACTCTGCCTAAGCAGCAGAGACCTCCAAAGCAGACACACAAACAACTGCTACCCCACTACAATACCCACATATCACATAGTTCACAATGTCAGTGTGCCACACAGTCACTGCACTTTGGGCTAAACAATACACCTGATACACTTGTAATAGGTGACACTTAATGTCAGACACACTGATGTCCCACTCACTGGGCCAAACAATGGCATAGTCACTTTGAGCTGTCTCTCAGGTGCCAGGATCCACCACATAACACATGCACTCAGGTCACTCCAAAGCAAGTCCAGGACTGGCTCAATCATTCTTCATACTGGTGCGTACAACCTCAGACGTTCTTCCCTGGACCACATGACATGATACATAGAGGAACTCTCTGATCATGTAGCCCAGGCCAGTATGACCCTGACCTTGTCTAGCATCTTACACTCACCAAGTATGATGTCTCTGTATACCAACAAACTGATCACATTTAACAGTTGGCTAACATATTGGTGTTATTCAAAGGGGATACAGTGTCTGCCAGCATGGGGTGACATGCTCGACATGCCACATAGCTTCCTTATGGACAGCTTGCACCTGTCACCCTTGGACTTTTGAATACTGGCTAAGGCACTTGCTGCCATCATACTGCCTTATTTAAGAGGGGCTCAAAATACAGACCCACCTCCATAGACATTACAGAGTACATGACACTGAGGGTAATGCTGCTCAACACCAGATGTATTATCCTCAAATTGAGCCCACTCAGGAATCTCCTCAGTATGGAGAATAGCAAAATCTGTGCACTAGCAGACACATGGTTCAGGCTCCCACATGCACACTAGCACTACCAGGTTATATTTTGTACCATGATTTCTGACCACAAAACTTGGAATGGCCAACACAAAGAGGGGTAGTATCCATATACATCACAGATACACATACCTCCGGGTTGATAGCACTGCACAAAGCATCACAGACCATACATATGCACCTAACATTGTGCAAATCTGCCTTTTGGTTTGTTGCCTTCTACAGACCACACTCACAAACTCCACAACCACACTCAGCTTTCCTGGGAACACTGGACAATATGAGGGTCTCCCCAAACACCATTATATTGGGTGATGTCAAATACCCACACATTGACTGGGGATAGTACTCAGGCCCCAACACCCTCGCCCAACAGTTGCTACTATTTGTAAACTCATATGCTATGGCACAACCGGTCACCACACCCACAAGAGGGGACAACATATTGGACATGATCATCACCAACATGGGGACTCTATGTTCCACACCTGCGATATGCCCCTCATTGGTAAGGTCAGAACATATTTTATCTCACTGGACATCCATATCCCATCCCCACACCTATCCTGGGTAATCTTGGTGAACTTCCCAAAAGCAAATGTCACACTTCTCCATACCACGGTGGTATCCTTCAGAGACCCTGGGTCAGTGGTAAGTATGGCTTAGACTGCTGAATCCTTTACATACACATTCTATGGACACCTAGCGGACTGCATGGATCATGCTATCCAAAATAACAACTGGACTCACTCCTCCAATGGCAGGGGACCTGTCTGGTAGACCACAGCCATTAATACGCTATACAACAAAAGGAGGAAGCTACTACATGATAGAGCACAATCCCAGACAGGGAAGGCCTCTGTGATCTGTACTAGCAGACAGCTACAATCACTAGTATATTTATGTCAGGCCCGCTTCTAATGGACAGTTGCACCAGACACATTGGATACTCACAAGGCCTTCTTCAGTTTATTCAAGTACCTGGCTGGACACTCACTGATATGCTCTGTGTTACAGTATACTGACTAAACATACCCTGAACCCACAGACATTGCCAACATCCTGGCAAACAGGTTCAGTGCAGATGTCTCCCCCTCATCCCCCCAAGGAGGGACTGTCCATCCCAACAGAGTGTAACCTCCCTGACATCACGAATAAACAGGTGAGTGCTGCCCTCCCCACAGCGGACAACACAGCATCAATGGGACCAGACAGTGTCCCTGTGTCATACACGGCCTTCATGACAGACGTAACCCTCACATTACATCACTGTTCAATATCAGAGTTACTGCAGGATTTGTACCCACGGAATGGCGTTCAGCGATAGTGGTCCCGCTCCACTGAATACTGCCACAACAGACCACAGACAATATTGGCCTATAAGGCTAACTAGCCTGTTCTGCAAAGCTATGGAGCGTATTGTAATGGGAATCATGCACATAGACATGGGAAACCTACAGACACTGGGTCCTACACATTATAGCATTGTTGTGGGCAGATCTTGCCTGTTAGACCTGTTCGTATTCTTTAAACAGTTACCAGGTCCATCAGTGTTGGGACAATTGTCCACACAGCCTGCCTGGACCTTGCACAACCCTTCAACACAATACCCCACTCGGCCATTATGCATAGGCTCACCGGCATCAATATTGACACATATCTCACACAATGGATTGCTACCTGGATCAGGGATAGCACCCACATGCTCAGTGTTGCAGGTGCCATGTCTGACTATACACCAGTTACACATGGCATCCCACAAGGCTCAGTCCTGGGACCTCTCTTGTTCAGTATATATTTGTGTGACGTACAGGCTATCACAGGGGGGATATGGCTGACCATATTCGCAGATGACTGCAAACTGGGTGCCATAATCAACTCTCCAGCTGGCACATGCATACTCATACAGGGTCTCACAGAGATAGGATGACTGGTGCCTGAGCCATGTCCTATGGCTACATGCCATTAGTTGCATAGTCATCCCCTTTGAGAATGACAACATGCCCACACATTACCACATAGGTAGTAATCCATTACATATGGTAGTAGTTGTTACGGGTTTGGGGACACGACCTGTTCATACTCTTGTCTTTGACAATCACATTGCCAAAGTGGTTATACAGTACTTCTACATAGCCCACCATATCCCACATGGTTTCACATGTTGATCACGTGTGGTCATTGTGCCCCTATACTCATCACAACCATGCTTGGTTACTATGCCACATTTGGGATGTACCTTACCCGACACCTGCAACAACTGTAATGGCCACAAATGTTACTCATCAAGCAGATGTAGGGACTCACACGGATGCCCTGCACAGTTCAGATACAGTAACTCCAGCTCTACTCAGTCACTTACCACCTACACGGATGTGTTGTGTGCCTGTAGTTTAAGGCAAGATCTGACCCAGAATTAATGGACATGCTCCACCTCAGGATAAATCCAACTCCCTTGGAGCTACACACTCCAGGGACATATACCTCAGCACAGATGTTAATAGGATATGCTGGGGGGACAGATTATTATCCGAAAGGCTCCACTCACTGCGAAGTGTAGTCCTGGTTTTGCATAGGCAGAGCCACCCACTGACAACCTACAGGTGACATCTTGACAAGTGGATGGGTGATCGTATGTTTACTCATGGGATATCTTCTGGATCCCTGCTAGACAGAGGCACAATTCACTAAACATAAATGGGCTATCTTATGTGACCTACTATTCACAGGCACAGTGTTTTGATTTGCGTGGGTTGCAGAAGCCAAACACACTCTGGCTATGCTTGTACATGCCCTAGGGCAGATAGCCTAGTATCAACCTCTGAACCTATGATAATATTCATGATGCACAATGTTTATTGCTGATACTGTTTGCATGTTTTTATCATCTTTGCTTTCCCACTTTCTATGAACCGCTTAGGTACCTGCAGAACATATTTGATTATGACAGGGTTCCACTATATTATATACGTGTCTGTTGTCATATAAGTGTGTGCACAGGGCAGATTGCTGGATAGTGAGAGGTTCCTGGGTTAAAACATGCAACTGCCTGATATGTGTGGCCCACTGCTGTACTCCAACATGGCCTAAGTGTGTGAGCATGCCCAGTTCAGACTTTCATTGTTCTGTTGCCTGACATTTGTCTCATGTATTCAAGTGTGTGAGCATGCCCAGTGTGAGCTTTCAGTATGTTGTTGTCTGAGGTCCACTACATTTGTTGATGTATGTGTACATGTCCAATATTAACATTTCTACTGTATGTGTTGAAAGTCAGGTTCTATTCTTACTGCAGGACTCACCTTTGTGTCATAACTTGACAGGGATTATGCTGTGCCTGCAGGGTTTCCATGAAATACTTTGCATAGACTTATCAACATTTCTTCATACAGACTAACCACTGCAATACTGTCATGGTGTAGTGGTTCAGTACTATGACTATAGTGCACAATATCCTGGGTTCGAGGCCCATTACCGCTTACATTTTCATACTGAGCAGACCAGACTGCTTAAGGGACAGTAGAGCAACTATGAGCATGTTGGCTTTTGTTCAGCTATGCCCTACTTAGACCCAGCTTGTCCAGCATTGCTCAATATTAACCATCATTGCTGGACGTTGGCCAATATTACTCAACATTGACCACATTTGTACTAGTTGGTATGTGCGATTTTGTTTACATATACTACATGGTGGTAAATGCTGTTTAGCACTGCTTTACATTGCTTAACACATGGAAATCATGCCTCAGGTGTTGATGCACGGCTGACTATGTCGGATGCACATACTACACTCCCTATACATGTTTGAAAGCAGGTAGTGTCAACGTAGGCATCCCTTTTACTATATGTGCGGGTCAGAGAGAGGTATCATTTCCAGAGTTCCTACTGAGCCAGTGTATGTGCTATGTGTTGCCTCTTTGCCAAGGCCAAAGCATACTGGGCACACCTCCTTCTGCCTACTGGGGCAAGCTCGGGTTGTTCCTCCTCCGAGTCACGCTCTGCCTGCGATGGCCTTGGTAATGGTGGGGGGGATGTTTGGCCTGGGCCTATGCTGGTCCTGCTGCAGCTGTTTTCGCAGGATCATATTATGTAGCATAGCAGATACCATGACAATTTGGGTACATGTAGTTGGTGAGTACTGCAAGGCTCCACCAGATGTGTCCAGGCACCGGAACCGTGACTTGAGCAGCCCAAACACACGCTCAATTACATTTCGTGTCTGTGCGTGTGCCTCATTATGGCGTTCCTGTTCAGGTGTGTGTGCATTTCTGATGGGTGTCATCAGCCACGGCTCCAGTGCATAGCCAGCATCCCCCACTGGGTGACCATGTGGGATGTCCCCATTGGCAAATGTCTGGTACAGCTGCATCAGAAGCCAGATATAGGAATCATGGTAGCTTCCAGGGCAGCCAGCACACACATTCAGTATTATGCCCTGGGAATCACACACGACCTGGCAGTTGATGGAGGGGAAGCCCTTGTGGTTGAAGTAGACCCTACCCCGCTCACCGGCTGGTGCTTCGATGTGTATGTGGGTGCAGTCTATTGCACCCACTACCTCAGGGTGTTCTGCTATTTGCTGGAAGAGATGCATATTGCTGACCAATACCTCACGGGAATTGGGGAAATATACATGATCACCGACATGTGCTGACATGGCATCCAGGAACTGGTGCAGTACCCTGGATGCTGATGCCTGTGATATCCCCATCATATCACCAGTTGGTCTCTGGAAGGTACCTGTTGCTAATATTCTTAGGCCAACACATACCTTAGTTTCCACTGGGATGGGTTCCCCTCTGTTGGTTCTTTGTGTGAGGCGTGGCCTGCACAGCTCAACAATTTGCTGCAAGAGGTCTCTGTCCACTCTATAGTGCTCCACTATCTCCAGCTCATGTAGCCCCTGGTACATTACTCTGGGCCTGTACACTCTTCTCCGTCTCCTCACTGTGGGTTGTCCAGCAGCATTTGCATTATCACCACTCTCAGCATGTTGCATATATCGCCTTATAACAGCAATGGCAGCCCCTAACATTTTTTGTCCAAGTAAAGCTTTTTCAGTTTTCACTTCTATTAGCTTATTGCAGTGTTGCAGTGTCTCTTGAGAGAAACATAATGGACTGTTGTTTGCAGAGTTTTAAGTGCTGGGCTGTGCTGGGCTAGTGTTCTGCCTGGGTAATTGCCTAATTCTGATTGTTTTCACCTGCTAGCTCTGCTAGTACTCCCTGGTAACTTCCCTACTATTTGGCGTGCTTCCTTTTTCCTTTCTGTTTCCTCAGGGGGGAGCACCGCACACACAAGCGCAAACACGCGCACAGCAGCTAACAAGCGCACACACATGCTTACACAGACTAAAACTTGCTTATTCTTGTTAAAACGTGCGCACACCGGTGCAAACGCGCTTACAACTGTTTACACAGCCTTACATATGCTTACTCAAGCTTACACACGCGCACACACGCTTACACGTGTGCACACTGTCTTACTTGGGTTTACAGGCATGCACACGCGTGCTTGCACGCTCAGCAAGAAACTTTGGTGTTATTCACGGCATATACCTTCAATTTCTTAACTTTACCTAGCCTACCTGTTGACACACCTCTTTCAATAATATGTAATTGTCAGCTGTCACATGACCCTCTGCTCCAATGAGCTTCACTCCTTCCATACATACCCCCCCTCGTGATGTCACCTATCTTCTACTCTGTTACTCCCCTTATCCTACTCCTACACTCCACTGACTGTGCTCATTTCCTATGTAAATTTGTGATTCACTATCCTAACTCTCATTTGCATAGGATTGCCTACTAATGCTTAATTACCTCTCTTAGACTGAGCCCCCCCCCTTAGCAACCTCTACTCGGTGGCCATGTTGTCTTCTGCCTGCCATTCACTTGCATTGTAAATTCATTTTAGCTATAAAATCCACATTTGTGGATCTTAATTATTAATTTTCTGGTTTTTAGGGCGCAGCGCATTTGTGCGGCGCTACGCTACGGTTAAACCCCGGAGATCGGGATGAAAAAAAAAAAGTTATTTTATTTTTATTTTGCATCACTTCCCATTGCCAATGTCCAGATTTTTGGCCATTGGCATGCTACCTCCTGTAAATGCATGCTTTTTTGCAGCTGTCACGGCTCCATTTTGCTATTTGCAGAACCGTACTCAGTTATCAACTGAGTACATTTCTGCAAATAACACTACTCCTACTCGGACAGGTTCGAGTTTCCTGGATCGCAAATTTACCTCATGGTACTCTTTATTGCATCTGAAGAAAAAAATGATGAAATGGTAATATATTCCTTTATCATGAGCAATTTTGAACTCTTTTAGTCATTCTGTTTGATAAAATGAATACAATGAGAACTTTGTAGAAGAAGATAGAGAATACAGCAGGTAGTCTGAGTTGCCAAGCCTAATATATCCATATAAGAGCTGAAGAATGCAGAGCTACTATTCAGGCTTAGTTGGCCTATTGGCCCAGAACAATTGGATTCTCAAGCTTTTCCATTATTTAATATACATGTCTAGGAGAGGTAAATGCAGGGTTTGACAGTAATAAAAAAAATTGTAGTTTTCTAAACAGTCATTATCATGTCAACTATAACATTTAATCATAGGAGACTGCATGGCTGCAAGGCTCAAGTTCCTTATATCAAGAAACACAGTTTGAGATAGATACCTAAAAAGTTTTTAAGACTCTGCAGCCCAGAAATCAGATATTTTGCTATTAAGTGCTGTGACTAAAATGAAAATGCACTTGAAGAAACTCCTTTTTGTGAAATTCAGAGCATACCTAGATGACACATTGAAAGAGCAAAGATGTCTCTAGAGTGCAAGAATAAGGCTCACTGAGAATATATATTAATATGTATATATATATATATATATATATATATATATATATATATATATATATATATATATATATATATATATATACATACAAAATATACACACACACACATATCAGCCACCTTAAGATGAATCATATGTTGAGTTTGCTAATAGTTAGCACTCTAACCTTAAAAGTAATTCCTAACTTTTTGAAGCAGTGCATATCAATTAACAAATCAAACAAGTGTTAGGGCATAGGACACATCAGTCTGTTACCTCGTAACACCAGAATAGGGTCATTGATATCCTGTGACAGCTTATAGTGTACAACCTGCCAACATATAACATCTTCTGTATATTTACAAAACCAGCAGGACCACAAAAGCCCACAGTACAATCTACAGAATACCCTAAGAATCAACAATGAATGAATATTTAACTTTAAGGCTAAAAAAATGTCCTCAGCTTTCATAATAGCTGTGCATTGAACAAAGTGCTTTCTTTATTGCCCTGGTATGAAGCCCATAATAATCTAGGTAAAGCTACCCATGTAGAAGTATTATTTGGTTTACTATCATTTGTGCAAACGACATTCTGTCAGCACGTATGCTGCCGAAAATCAGAATGTCATGCACAAATTAAAAATGTATGGGATTGTTGAAGATGCTTATGCGAATGCAGTAGTGCATTCGCATAAGTGTGTTTGACTATATGTACGGAGATCGCAGTACAGTGGGAATTGGAAATTCATCAATATCTCCACTGTAGTGTGTTCTTGGAGTTGGAATGTATTAGTAGCAGGGGGTGTGGGGGGCACAAGCCCTCACAGGGGGGGTGCAGGAAGGCTTGCCCTCCTGCAAAAACGTGATATGTTGTATAGGAGTTTGATTTACATCAGCTCCTATATGGCTATCACATGATGTTTTTGGTAATAATGTTGACTCAAATGTGTCGATCATAGAATGTAGGATCAGTTTTGGTGTTTATTTTTTTATTGCGAATGGAAAATGTTTTGCCTTTCTCAGTAATGATAGCAAACCATATTATTCTGCAGTTGGGACACAATTTTTTAAATAACATTTAATTGGCATTTATATAGGTAATACAATTATATAAATCTGGTGATATGTGGCTTTTATTAGATCTAATATGGATGTCAAAAGGAGAGCTTCCAAAAAAGAGGGAGGCCTCAGCCCTAATGCATATGAGTTACTGTTTGAGCAAAGGAGAACATTTTTTTCCTTAAAAAAAAAAAGAATACAGAACTTAACTGAAAACCTGTGAGTTCATATGACTTTACTGAGATCAACAGCTGTGGTGCTGATGCAGAGCCATAACTAATTCTATGTGTGGTCTATGCCATTTTTAAACATCAGTATGAAACAAATATCCATGAATGTTCAGGGACTTGCTTGAAGTAAAAATATACATAATATTTGTAGAACAGTGAAGTAATTTTAGTAAGAAAATCACTGAATCTGTCTGAACCAGGATCATTAGGGATTGTCACTCCTGGGTAGTTATCTTTTTCATAAATCTGCATATCAACTGTCAGATGTGCTTGTTGCCAGCCATATCAGTGAAATTTGTCAGCCTGACTAGAGGTTTTGGATTATGTTCAATGTCATTGAATACTTTTTGTCTTATTTCCTTATGATGATGAGAAATAAGTCTATTTCAGTATTCCTAAAATGGCTAATCCAGTTAGAAACAAAGAGAAGGTGATGAAGATCAACCCATGACCACTGGGTAGGAGGAGTAGAAGACAGAATGTCTCAGAAGCTGCAGAAAAGCATGTGCAAGCAAGATGTGATGACTACATGCCTGCCTTACATCTTGGTGTTGAACTTTGTTTGTTAAGAATTAAAGCTATGTAATTTATTGAAAAATTTAACTAGACAGAGATCCACTATAAAGCTAGGGAAAGTGTATCAATGATGTTGGTAAAAGGTGAGCAGGAACAGACTGAGGCTTAGTGATGTGTAAAAATGTGTCAAGGAAGCTTCAGACTGTGCGAAATACTAAATCTGAAGCAAACACTTACATGAACAGTGTCTTAAAAATGGAAGCTGATTACCCCAACTAATTTAGACAAGCTAATCGACCAATCTTCAGGATGACAGGGGCCAGTCAGGAGACCTGGCTGGCCCAATATTCATTGCATTTTCTTTACTTATATAGTACAAATAGGACAACTATTTCATAAAAACAATGTAACAGGACAATAAACCAATGGAGACAGGTTAAAAGTGCTTCAAGGTGATGCTGTAGAAGTGCTTCAAGATAATTATGCGGTGTTATGCCACTGTGTGATCCAGTAAGGTAGCATATTTTTCTCCAGGTGACCTGCCTTTAGTGCCTTACACCTGTTAGTCATACTCCTGCTCACTGTCCAGGTAAGAAGCTACAACTGCCTGACACGGTAGGTCTCAAACACAGTAATATCATCAAACAAAAACACATACATTCTCATAGGAGTATACACATACAAACAGCATAAATCATTTAATCCTAAAACTGACATTTGTTTATTCTTCTACTACTAAATGCAGCTGACTGGATTTTCTACATCTGTATCATAATTTCGAATATATAGAAATGCTTGCTTGCTTTGTCAGTTTTTTCAACTCTTAAATCCTTTCTGCCAACTCACCAGTGTTGTATGCGTGTGTGTGTGTGTGTGTGTGTGTGTGTGTGTGTGTGTGTGTGTGTGTGTGTATATATATATATATATATATATATATATATATATATATATATATATATACACATATACATATACACATATACGGATTTACTTTTCTTTGTTGAGAGGACCACTTTCACAAAGTGCACTTAAACAAAAGTGCACTTTCTCGAATATCGATTCAATGAACTGATAAACACAAAAAGGAAACACAAAAAACAGTGTATTGCAGGGGGGCTAGCTCCCCTGCACTCCCCATGTGGCCCGCTACTTAAATATACTAACTCTGAGATCGCACTACACTGGGGAAACCAGGTAAATTCCTTTTTCCCCACTGTAGTGTGCTTCGGTGTCGCAGTGTTTCCTTTCTTATCGGTTCATAGAACTGATCTTCCTGAAAGTGCACTTTCATTTAAGTGCACTTTCACTTAAGTGGTCCTCTACTTGTCTTTTTTAAAATAATGAAATTTCGACAAAGAAAAGTAGACCCATATATATGTGTGTGTGTGTGTGTGTGTGTGTGTGTGTGTGTGTGTGTGTGTGTGTGTGTGTGTGTGTGTGTGTGTGTGTATCTATATCTTTATCTATCTACATATATATATATATGTGTGTGTATTTTCATATATATATATATGTTTTCATATGTATTCTATATTTAAGTGAGTGTCTTTTATGTAATTATTGTTCTGGTGAAGTCAACTGACGAAAGCGCTTAACCATTTTGTCATTTATTGTGAGAATAAACTTTGTTCTGTGGTTTGGAGGACTTTGGCTGCGAGGTTTATTTGTTTTTGGATTCGTTTTGTTCTGTTACACCTGGTTGGCACCGATTCTTGTTTAGTTTTATATATATATATATATATATATATATATATATATATATATATATATATATATAGATATATATATTATATATGTAGATAGATATAGATATACAGCTATAGATATAGATATATATTTCCACCTATCCATTAACCTCATATTGAATACACTTAAAAGGCTTAAAATTTTGGGGTATAATGTAAAAGTGCTGGACAGCTCCACATCCCAACTGGACATGAATTTATTCATGACTAAAATTACTAAAATGACCTAAACAGTTAAGAAACCAACCAGTCTAGTACTAACAAAGTATTAGACTTCATCATTAATGTCCCAGACAAATATAAAAACCTCAGGGTTTTGCTAAATATGTTGAATAACCATACATTCATCTTGCTAGACTAGATGCTCCATTAACCAAGATGTGCAAATGCAATACATCTGGCATGATGTATCCCTGATGAGTCAGAAAGTTGTCATCTATTAAAAGTATAAAGGGTAAACTACAGTCCAATCATGCCATTTTCACCCTCCAATAATATATTGAATGAAATCCAAGTAGGCTACTCCCCCTAAAATGGGGTCTCACAGGACCATATTGCCCCTTACTCACATCAGACATCACAGAACTACCCAGATAGAGGGGAAACAGCAAGACACACCTGAAAATTAGACCACATTGATTTATGTAAACTACTTGCATTGCCACAGTGAAACCCATGGCTAGCATCAAAATCAATGCAGCTATACTACATCAAGAAGTAAAACCATAGTTAGGCAACCACAACTATTCTGAAACCCCTTAAGACACTGCCCCACTGCCAAAATAGTCCTCTAAATAAAAACAAACACTTCATCTCTTCTGCACCTAACCCAACGTACTCTGTGTTACAAAGTGCAACCCTATGTTCTCCTTCTCAGAATATTCAGGGGTCCTTAGCACCTCAAGTTTTCATTTTTGAAACCAAACTCACAGTGAATTATGTATATCTCTTCACAAACTTGATACTTCCAAAGGCACAGACCCTCTTACAATGCAATTTAATTTCCAAATAAATGCCTAAACAATAACTTAATATAACTGTCAGAAGCATCTATAAGCTCACCTTAGAAACAGTAGCCTTGTCTCATAGCTTGAAATATTATTTTTATTGTCGTCTGTTTTATATATTAAATTGATAAACAGGTAACTGTACTAGGTCAGAAGTCTCTTACCAGCCATGACTCAAACAAATGCAGTTGCATATATTTTTTGGTTCATCAAATTTAGTTAACATTGCAATAATATCACACAATGGGCCGGATTCACGATGGCTTGCACGGAGTGTACGAGTAGAGTAAGACTCCATGCAGCCATCATGTCCGACGAGCGATCCAGGAACAGCCTGTAGGGGCATGTAAGAGAGCTCCTAAAATGTCTCCTACGCGGACAGGGCTGGGATATGCAAATTACCTCACTGGCAGCTGAAAGGCATGCAAATGAGGTAAATTTGTGATCCAGGAAGCACAAACCTGTCCGAGTAGGAGCCGTGTTAGTTGCAGAAATGTACTCAGTTGACAACTGCGTACCATTCTGCAAATAGCACAATGGAGCCTTGTCAGCTCCAAATAAAGGTTGCATATGGTTTAGGAAGCATGCCAATGGCCAAATATATGGCCATAGGAAATGTTCCCAGATGCAAAATTAAAATAAAAATACTTTTTTTTTTTGGCGATTTCCGATGTTTAAGCGTAGCGCAGTGCCACACAAATGGGGTGTACTATAAAAACCATAAAATAAGAAAATAAAATCCACAAACGTGGAACTTATGAAAATTGTTAAATTACAATGTAAGGGAATAGCAGGCTGCAGACAACATGGACACCGAGTAGGGGTTGCTAAGGGGAGAAGCCCAGTCTAAGACATGTAACCAAGCATTAGTAGGCAATCCTATGTAAATGAGTGTTAGGATAGTGAATCACACTTTTACATAGCAAATGAGCACAGTCAGTGGAGTGTAAGAGTAGGATATGGGGAGTAACAGAGTAGGAGATAGGTGACATCACAAGGGGGGGTATGTATGAAAGTAGTGAAGCTCATTGGAGCAGAGTTGCATGTGTTAGCTGTCAGTTATACATCATGGAAAGAGGTGTGTCCACAGGTAGGCCAGGGAATGCCAAGAAATGGAAGGTGTATACTGTGGATAACACCAAAGTTTCTTGCTGAGCGGGTATGCACGCGTGTGCGTGCCTGTAAACTTGAGTAAGACAGAGTGCGCGCGTGGAAGCGTGAGTGAGCGCGTTTAAGCCAGAGTAAGCATGTATAAGGCTGTTTAAAGACCTGTAAGCGCGTTTGCGCTGGTGTGTGCGCGTTTTAACCTGAATAAGCAAGTATTAGTCCATCTAAGCATGTGTGCACGTGTGTGAGCTGCTGTGAGCGTGTTTGCGCGTGTATGCGCATTGCTCCCCCCTGAGGAAACAGAAAGGAAAAAGGAAGCACAACAAATAGTAGGAAGCTACCAGGGAATACTAGTAGAGCTAGCAGTTGCAAACAATCGGAATCAGGCAATTACACAGGCAGAACACTAGCCTAGACCAGCACTTAAAACTCTGCAAACAACAGTGCAGTTTGTTTCTCTCAAGAGACACTGCAACACTGGAGTAAGCTACTAGAAGTGAAAACTGAAAAAGCATCACTCAGACAAAAAATGCTAGGGGCTGCCATTGCAGTTATAAGGTGACATATGCAACATGCTGAGGGTGGTGACAATGCAAATGCTGCCAGACAAACCACAGTGAGGAGACGGAGAAGAGTGTACAGGCCCAGGGTCACCTACCAGGGGTTACATGAGCTGGAGATAGTGGAGTGCTATAGAGTGGACAGAGACCTCCTGCAGCAAATTGTTGAGCTGTGCAGGCCACGCCTCACACACACAACCAACAGAGGGGAACCCATCCCAGTGGAAACCAAGGTATGTGTTGGCCTAGGAATACTAGCAATAGGTACCTTCCAGAGACCAACTGGTGATATGATGGGGATATCACAGGCATCAGCATCCAGGGCACTGCACCAGTTCCTGGATGCCATGTCAGCACATGCTGGTGATCATGTATATTACCCCAATTCCC
Source organism: Protopterus annectens (assembly GCF_019279795.1). Lineage (NCBI taxonomy): Eukaryota > Metazoa > Chordata > Ceratodontiformes > Protopteridae > Protopterus > Protopterus annectens. The sequence goes on along the minus strand of NC_056727.1, from coordinate 30,790,961 downwards.
GTGAGGTATTGGCCAGAAATATGCATCTCTTCCAGCAAATAGCAGAATACCCTGAGGTAGAGGATGCAATAGACTGCACGCATATACGCATCAAAGCACCAGCCGGTGAGCGGGGTAGGGCCTACATTAACCGCAAGGGCTTCCCCTCCATCAACTGCCAGGTCATGTGTGATGCCCAGGGCATAATAATGAATGTGTGTGCTGGCTGCCCTGGAAGCTACCATGATTCTCATATCTGGCATCTGACGCAGCTGTACCAGACATTTGCCAATGGGGACATCCCACATGGTCACCTAGTGGGGGATGCTGGCTATGCACTGGAGCCGTGGCTGATGACACCCATCAGAAATGCACACACACCTGAACAGGAACTCCATAATGAGGCACACACACAAATGCAAAATGTAATCGAGCATGTGTTTGGGTTGCTCAAGTCACGGTTCCAGTGCCTGGACACATCTGGTGGAGCCTTGCAATACTCACCAACTACATGTACCCAAATTGTCATGGTATCTGCCATGCTATATAATATGATTCTGTGAAAACAGCTGCAGCAGGACCAGCATAGGCCTGGGCCAAACAGCACCCCACCATTGCCAAGGCCATCACAGGCAGAGCATGACTCGGAGGAGGAACAACCTGAGCCTGCCCCAGTAGGCAGAAGGAGGCATGCCCAGTATGCCTTGGCCTTGGCAAAGAGGCAATGCATAGCACATACACTGGCTCAGTAGGAACCCTGGAAATGATACCTCTCTCTGACTCCCACATATAGTGAAAGGGATGTCTAAGATGACACAACCTGCTTTCAAACATGTGCAGTGAGTGTAGTATGTGCATCCAACATAGGCAGCCCAGCAGCACCACCTGAGGCATGATTGCCATGTGTTAAGCAATGTAAGGTAGTGCTAAACAGCATTTACCACCATGTAGTATATGCAAACTTGATGACCTCGAGTATCATCCTACCCTCACCAAGCATGATGCCACAATATGAAGACAAGATGATCAATTACAACAATTGGCTTAGGTATTGGTGTCAGTGAAAGGGGATCCAATGCCTGTCAGCCTGGGATGACATGCTCGACAAGACATGATGCTTCGCTAGGGATGGCTTTCACCTGTCAGCTGTGGCCTTTTGGATATTGCCAAAGGCTCTTGTCACCTCCATAGTGCCTTTTTCAGGTAAGGCTCAAAAGACAAACCCACCTCTATAGGTATCACAAGGGATAAGAAACTAGTAGTAATGCTACTCAATGCCAGACGTCTAAACTGCAAGATGCACGCACTCCAAACTCTCATCAGCATGGAGAATGTTGATATCTGTGCAGTAACAGAAACCTGGTTCAGGGCTCCCAAGAGCACCCTAGCACTAACAGGTTACACCTCATACCATGTTTTACAGCCACAAAACATGGAACAAACTACAAAAGGAGGGTGAGTATCAATATTTGTCAAAGATATCCACATACCCAGGTTGGTGGCACAGCATGAAGCATCAGAGACTATCCATGTGCAACTAACAGTGGGTAAAACCGCCTTCCAGTTCATAGCCTGCTACAGACCACTCTCCTAAACCCAGGAAGCACACTTGGCTGACTGGAGAACACATGAAAATATGAAGGTCTCCCCAAACGCCATTATATTGGGCGACTTCAACTACCCAAACATAGACTGGGAGCATTACCCTAGCTCCAACACCCTAACCCAAGGTTCCTAGAATTTATAAACTCAAATGCTATGAAACAACTTGCTACCACTCCCACAAGAGGGGAAAACATACTGGACCTGATCATCACCAACATGGTGACTCTATGCCCAAGAGCGGAAGTGTATCCCTCACAGGTAAGATCAGACCATAGAGTAATCTCACTGGATATTCACATCCCAACCTCAGCCCATGGCCAGAAAACCACAGTGAAAAATTTTCACTAAAGCAAATGTCACACTCCTCCAAACCGAGTTGGAATCCTTCACAGCCCCTGTGCCTATGGAAAATATGGCTCAGACCTCAGAACCCTTTATAAATGCATTCTATGAACACCTTCAGGAATGCATGGATCATGCAATCCCAAATAAAACCAAGACCCAATCCTCCAAAGGCAGGCATCCTGTCTGGTGGACCCCAGCCATAAACAAACCATACAATACAAGGAGGAAGCTACTATATGACAGAGCAAAATCCCAAAAATGGAAGGCATCTGATCAGTATTATTAAAAAACTACGGCCACACATAAAATCATCTAAGGCCATCTTTGAGATAAAAATTGTACAGGCCACTAAGGATAATCACAAGGCTTTCTTTAGTTATGGTAGGAACCTGGGCGGGAATTCCCAGATATGCTCAGAATTAGTCCAAAATGACAAACAATACACCGAATCCACAGACATTGCCAACATCCGAGCTGACAGGTTCAGTGCAAATTTCTCCCCCCCTCTCTACCAAAAGAGCAAATATCTATCCCAGCAGAGTGCTGGCCCCCTGACATCTCAGATACTCAGGTAACAGCCAGCCTCTCCAAAGCAAAACACACAGCATCAATGGGACCAGATGGTGCTCTGGGCTGTGTCCAACATGAACCCCAAGAAGAATTGAACACAAACATAAAACCACTGTTCAATCTCAGCCATACCAGAGGATATGTACCCAAAGAGAAGTGTACAGCAACAGTGGTCCCTCTCCACAAAGGTGGTGCCTTAATGGATACTGCAAACTATAGCCCCAGAAGCCTGACTAGCTTGGTCTGCAAAGCTATGGAAAGGATCATCATGGACCTCAGAAATAAAGATATTGAGGACCTACAGACACTGGATCCTACCCAGTTTGGCTTTGTTAAGGGCAGATCCTGCCTCTTAAACCTGGTTGAGTCATTTGAAACAGTCACCAAGGCCATTGACGAGGGGAAGGTGGTCCACACAGCCTACCTGTACCTTGAAAAAGCCTTCCATATAATACCCCACTTGGTCATTATAGATAAGCTCACCAACTTCAATATAAACCCCTATGTCACTAGATGGGTTGCAAACTGGCTCAAGGACAGAACCCACATGGTCAGAAATGCTGGAGCCCTGTCAGACCCCAAACCAGCTACAAGTGGCATCCCACAAGTCTCAGTCCTGGGACCTCCCTTGTTTGGTATATATTTCTCGGAGGTACAGGACAACACAGAATGACAGTGGTTGAACAAGTTTGCAGATGATTGCAAACTGGGCGCCATAATTGACCCTCCAGCTGACACAAGCATCCTACAAAAGGGCCTCATAGAAACAGACAACTGGTGCCAGAGACATGTCCTCAAGCTAAACGCAAAAAAGTGTATAGTCATCCCTTTTGGCAAAAACTAAGTGCCCACAAATTACCACATAGGTGGTAACCCATTAAGTATGGAAGAAGTGATAAGGGACCTGGGGACCCAAGTTGATAGCAATCTCTCATTTGACAACCACGTGGCCAAAGTGTTTAGAAAAACATTTCATATAGCCCACCTAATCATGAAGGTATTCACATCTAGATCAGAGGAGGTCATCGTACCTCTTTACTCATCCATCATCAGGCCCATAATTGAGTACAATGCCCCTTGTGGGATGTACCTTATCAGACACCTGCAGCAGCTGGAAAGACCACAAAAGTACCTCACCAGGAGGATCAAAGGGCTCAAACAGATGCCACTTGCTGCCCGGTTAAAGAAACTGCAGCTTCACTCAGTGGCATACCGCCGCCAAGAGGCAATCTGTGCCTGATGTATAAAGCCATGTCCAACCTGGAATCAATGGACATGCTGCACCTCAGAAAATCTGAATCCCATCAAGCTATTCACTCAAGAGACCTGAACCTCAGGACTGAAATAAATAGGACATGCTGGAGTGACAGATTCATAAGCCAGAGCCTCCCTCCACTCATGAGTAAACTCCCACTCCAGGTTAGCCAGAGTCCCTCATTGACTCTCTTCAAGAGGAATCTTGATGTGTGGATGGGAGATTGTAGGTTTACCCTGGGTATCACTTCTATGTCACTGTTAGACAGAGGCACAGTATACTAACCTTGAAAAATGTCATGGCAAACTCAACTTAAGATGTGTGTTGAAAGCCAAACACATGCTGGCTAGGATTATACCCGCCCTAGGACAGATAGCCTAGTATGAACCTATGAACAGAATCACACACACCTAGTACAACTGTGGTCAATGTGGAGTAATGTTTGCCAATGTCCACCCAAGTTGGTGAATACACAGTAATGTTGGACAAGCCTGGTTTAAGTAGGCCATAGCTGAACAAAATGCAACATACTCATAGTTGACCAACTGGCCCTTAATCAGACTGGTCAGTATGAGCATTTAAAGCAGCGATGGGACTCAAACCCATGATAACGTGCACCATAGTGAAAGTATTGAACCACTACACCATGACGGTATTGTGGTATTCAGCCAGTATGAAAGAATGTTGAGAGGTCTTTGCAAACTATCCCATGGAAACCCTGCAGGCACAGCATAATCCCTGTTGAGTTATGACACAAAGGAGTCTGGCAGTAAGAACACAACATGACTTCCAACTCACACAGTATAAATGTCAATATTGGTCATGTTCACACACAACCACGAATGTAGTGGTCTTCAGATAACAACATATGGAAAGGTCACACTGGGCATGCTCACACACTTGGATAAATGAGACATATGTCAGGCAACAAACCATGGAAAGCCTGAACTGGGCATGCTCACACACTTAGGCCATGTCTGAGTATAGCAGTCGTCCACACATATCTGGCAGTTGTATGTGTTAAGCCAGGAACCTCCCATGATCCAGCAATCCGCCCTGTGCACACAGTTAAATGACAACAGACACATATATTAATATAGTGGAACCCTGTCATGATCAAACATGTTACGCAGATACACGAGTTGTTCATAGAAACTGGGAAAGCTACGGCAATAAATACCTACAAACAGTATCAGCAACAAATATTGTGCATCCTGAACAAAGACATAGGTGCAAAGGTTGATACTAGGCTGTCTGCCCTAGGGAATTCATAAGCCTAGGCAGAGTGTATATGGTGTCCGCCTCCCCAGTAGAGTAGCCTACTGTGCCTCTGTAAAGTAGGTCACAGAAGGCACCCTTTAAGGCTAGTTTGCTGTGCCTCTGTCAAGCAGGGACACAGTGGAGATCCCAGGGGTGAATTTGCAAGTTCCCATCCATGTGGCTGGATTTTGCTGGAAGAGGGTTGGCGAGGGACTATGTCTAACTCTAACTGGGATTCAATTCCAGAGTGAGGGAAGCCTCTGGGTAATGAATCTGTCCCTGCAGCATGGCCCATTTAGTTTTGTGCTGAAGTTTAAGTCCCTGGAGTGTGTAGCTCTAAGGGTCTTGGATGTTATGAGGTGGAGCATGTCCATTACGTCTGGGTTTGACATGGCTGTGTACGTCAGGCATAGATTACCTCTGAGTAGGCGTTAAGCAACTGAGTAGAGTTGGAGATCCTTTAGTTGAGCTGCATAGGGCATCTGTGTGTAGCCCATGATCCTCTTGGGGAGGTACTGTTGTGGTCACTGTAGTTGCTGCAGATGTTGGGTAAAGTACACCCCAAAAGGGGCATTGTAGTCAAACATGGGCCTGATGAGTGACTAGTAGAGGGCCACAATGACCTCCCATGATCTACATGCAAACCCCCATGTGATAAGGAGGGCTATATAAAGGCTTTGCAATGACTCTGTCAATGTGATTAGCAAAGGAGAGGTTACGATCTATGTTGGTCCCCAAATCTGTAAATACATCTTCTGTACTTAATGGATTACCACTTATGTGGTAATTTGTGTGCACCTTGGTTTCCCCAAAGGGGATGACTATGCATGGTCTTGGCATTTAGCATGAGGCCATGGCTCTGGCAACAAGCATCCATCTCTGTGAGATCCTTATGGAGGAAGCATGTGTCAGCTGCAGTGTCGTCTATGGCCCCTGGTTAGCAGTCATCTGTGATGTTTGTTAGACATAATCCCCCCGTGCTAGTCTGAACCTCAGAGAAGTACATACCGAACAAGACAGGTCCCACAACTGAGCCCAGTGAGACACCAGTTGTAACTGGTCTGAAATTGGACATGGCACCTGCAATTCTGACCATGCGGGTTCCATCCCTGAGGCAGATAGCAACACATCTAGTGATATAGGGGTTGATATTTAAGCTGGTAAGCATATGTATGATGCCTGAGTGGGGTATTGTGTTGCAGGCCTCTGCAAGGTACAGGTAGACTGTGTGAACTACCTTGCCCTCATCCATGGTTTCAGTAACTATTTCAAAGATATGACCTATGTGTTAGAGGCAACATCTGCCCTTAACATAGCCGAATTGTGTATGATCCACTGTCTGGAGGCTCACAATGTTTTGATTATGACTTCCATGATAATACACTCCATAGCTGTTTCTACCACACTAGTCAAGCTTATGGGGTGATAGTTCCTGTGGTCCATTGTGGCACCACCTTTGTGGAGTGGGAGCACTGTATGTGTATGCCATTCTCAGGGTACATATCCTGTAGTAAGGCTAAGTTGGAACAGTGACATAATGTGAGTGTTCAGTTCTACTCAGAGCTCATGTAGGACACAGCCTAGGACACCGTCCAGTCCCATACATGTACTGTGTTATTTGCTGTGGAGAGGGCACCTTTCACCTGTGCCTCTGTGATGTCAGGGAGGTTACATTCATTTGGGATGGATATCTGTACCCTTAGGGTGTAAGGGGGGGCATTTGTGCAGACTCTGTCTGCCAGGGTGTAGGCTATGTCTGTAGGTTTGGCATATTTTGTGCTGTTATGCCACAATTCAGAGCATATCTGGGTGTTTCCACACATATTCCTGACATAACTAAAGAAGGCCTTGTGATTATCTGTAGTGTCTGGTTAATTTCACTGTCAAAACTTGCAAGTGATGATTATATGAGGGATTGAAGTGTCTTGCCAATACTGTTCAGAGATGTCCTCCCTCTGTGGGATAATGCTCTGTTATGTAGTAGCTTCCTCCTTCTGTTGTACAGCTTATATATGGCTGGGGTCAGCCAGACAAGTCTCCTGTTTTGGAGGAGTCATGGCTTTATTTGGGATAGCATGATCAATGCATACCTGCAGGTGCTCATAGAATGCATTTGTAAAGGATTCTGCAGATTGGGCTGTAATATCCTCCAGCACGGGGCCTTTGAAGTATTCCACCCCAGTCTTCACAAGTGCAAAGTCTGCTTTTGTGAAATTCTTTACACTGATTTCCTTAGATGGGGGTGGGGACGGGATATGGATGTCCAGGGAAAGTTGTTTATGGTCTGATCTTAACAATGAGGGTTCTACCTCTGGTGCGGAACATAGAGTCCCCATGTTGGTGATGATCTGGTCCAATATGTATTCCCCCTTGTGGCTGTGGTGACTGGTTGTGCCATAGCACATGGATTCACAAATTGTAGTGGCTGTAGGGTGATGTTGTTGAGGCCTGAGTAGTATCCCCAGTCAATATTCGTGTATCTGAAGTCAACCACTATAATGGTGTGTGTGAGGATCTTCATATCCTACACTGTTCCCAGGAAAGCTGAGTGCAGTTCCTGGGTATGGGGGGGGGGGGGGTCTGAACTACACACCAAACCAAAAGGCAGTTTTGCACAATGGTAGTTGTATTGCATGGCCTGTCATGCTTCGTGCAGTGGTACCAACCCAGAGGTGTGTGTATCTGTGATGTATATGGATACACCCCCTAGTTGTGTTGTGCATTACAAGTCCTGTGGTCATGAAGCATGGTATAGAACATAACTTGGCAGTGCCAGTGTGCATATATGACCCTGAACTAGGCGTCTGTTAATGCACATATATTGTTATGCCCCATATTGAGGGATAGTAAAAGATGTACATTCTTCTTTGGAAAGACTGATGATGTCAGCACCCTATAAATACAGCAGGAGAAGGGAACTCATTAAGTAATGTGAATAGTGCGCTGTGCTAATGCGTTTCTCTCAAGTATCATGACATAGTTAGGTAGGGGTTTGAATCCTGCAAATGCTGTGTGGGGGGGGGGTGTTTGTATGCAACTCTCTGTGAAAGGAATGGCCTTTTTGAAGACTGGGATAACACACTAAAAGATGTGCATTCCTCTTTGGAAAGACTGATGATGTCAGCACCCTAAAAATACAGCAGGAGACGAAAGGCCACCCAGTAATGCAAATAGCGTGCTGCATTAATGTGTCTCTCTCAAGTATCATAACATAGTTAGATATGGGTTTGAATCCTACAAATGCCATGTGTGTGTTTGTCACACAGTTTGTCAATGTGTTGTGTGTTTTGCTTTTATTATTGTATGACATATTATTATAACAGTCATTTCAATGCACACATCAGGTATGTGTGTGCCACATACAGATATGTACCTGTGACCTTTAATAGTTCCTATGTGTGAAGCCTGCCTCATATGAATACAGTTGTTACCTTTGCCAGCATGTGCCGCAGCTTCCCAGACCATAGGCCATACATGTATGTTGGTGACAATGCAGGCTACTGCAGTGATCTGTGTCCTAGGCCAACTATGTGACACACACCCATGAAAGCTTTGATAGATTGCTGTGGGTGTGGGTTCATGTCTGGAGTATATGTCAGACATGTTAAAACACAGCAAAGTTTGTGAGTGATGGACATCCAGTGTAGGTGCATGGCAACTGTTGCCGTTATGCATACAGACACCTTCTTGCTTAGGTGATACACCGAGGGACTGCAGAATACCTTTGGGAATGTGAATATCACAGGATAGACAAGATAACACTTGTCCACATGTACAAACCATTGCCCGTTCTACATGATGGGTGCTACCACCTACATGGTACTTTTGTTAAGTACATGCCGATGACAATGCTACAGTTGTGTTACAGCAATACAGCATGGCTTGGACAATAGGTATCTGTCTGCATGATACCCTTGTGGTGGTTAGGTGTGTCATATGTAGAATGCATTGTAGGCCACTGTATGCATTTGCAGTCATGGATGGACATATCTGTAGTGTGTTGGCATGTACATGAGACTGCTATATGCCAAAGAGTATTGTTCCCAGGGATGTCTGGGGCTCAGTAAGAATGGCTACTGGTATAGTGTAGTACTGCAGGGATATCTCTGACACCGGGTTCCTACATCTGTGTATCAGTTCAGGAGACACCATGTAATGACCACTGAATGTCAGGCTATGTAAGCTGTGTATACTACCAGAATGCAGACCATTGACATTTGGAAACTGTATCACCCACAGCATACTGACAAACCATGTCATGTTCCATGCTAACCATGTTCACAAATGTACACCTGCAACTCTGTGTTGCAAACATCACAGATGTACTGTCCACACCCCAAAACATGCAGGCACAGGTACACACAACAGCCATGTGGCACATGTGCAGACAGTACACTTTGGGAATTAACACTGGTATATACAAAACTACAATGACAATCATAATGTTAATGCATCATGCATGCTCAGATATACCCACAACGATATCATTACACTGTACTGTTAACAACATGATAATATTACTACAGTGCTATGTAGTCACCCTGTGCATCAGCACCATGCTATCCTGTTCCTGTATCAATGTTACAGATGACAGGGGGTGGCACAGTTTCATCATATGCACAGGGTGTGTACTTGGTTGGCCAGAGTCTGCCATTGACACATCCAATCGACATGTATGTGTATTGACACATCCAATCAACATGTATATGTGTGTGTGTTAGTGAGGGACAACAGTACAACATGGGGCAATGTTGATGCGATGTGTGTGTGTGTATGTGTTAGCCCTAGGTGTTAGCATTATGTGTGTGTGTATGCATGCACACAGTTCTACCACATGGCTGCCATGTATGGGTGTTTGTGGACAGCCACAGACTGTACCTGCCAGGTCACTCTGGCCTCGGACATGGTACCAGTGCCTGGCAGGGGTGCTACGGACAGTATCAGGTACTAAGCCAGACCGGGTACTGTCATCAGAGGCAGTGGGTTGTTGACTGGACACATGTCCCTGCTGGGACTGTCCAGAGCCACATGCACATGATCTTCTAGGATGGTCTAATGACAGCACAGAACCAGCATTGCTGGGGCTGGTACTGGCACTATGGGAACGGTTGCGGGTTTGGGGTCATCCGCGACGACTGCCAGCTGATGATGTTGCTGGCATATGTCCATGTCGACGGCTCAACCATCCTGCACTGTCCTGGCTCCTGGGCATGTAGTTGTGGAAGAGATCTAATGTGTCCCCCCAACGTCTATCAATGACCTCTCTGATATTACGGATGGCAGCCACAACGCCACGCATAGTGTCATTCATAGTGGTGCGATGTGCTCTAAGCTCCTTCAGACCCTGTCTGGTCTACCATTCCATACGTGCCTGTGCCTGCATTACAGCCCGGAACATAGCTGAGGTTGAAAAACCTCTGTGGGCACGTCTGACAGGGGCAGTATGACCACAGATGCCCCCACGAGAACCACTGGACATCTGCCTGTGTGGTACCATGTCAGGAATCTGACCATGGCTGCTGTGAGGGGATGCATGTGCCAATGATACCACACTACCCTGGTCAATGCCCACTGTATGTTGTCCCTCAGCTAAGGGCATTGGTGACAATGGATGTATCGGCAGGATGACTGTGCACATTGATGGGGTTGACTGCTGTGCAGTGTCAATTGGCTGATCAACGACAGACCCTGTCACACCTCTCTGTGCCATTACATATGTATCATCATTATCACTATCCCCAACAGTGGCTTCAGGTTCCCTGCTGCACTCCACCAGAGCAACATCAGAACCTGTGACAGGAAGATAGGAAACACAGTTTACAAATGTGTACATGATGTTAGCACACATGCACACATGCAAACAGGCACACAGGCACACAGGCACACAAGCACACAGGCACACAGACACACTTCTCAGTACAGCAGATACAAACACAGACACACCTGCAATCCAACACATACACAATACTGTTTGAGGGTGGGTGACAGTATCACAAGGGAAAACATCACCACAGACGTGTCAGCATGCAGATTATGTGTTGCACAGGAACATGCAGTGCAAGTGTAGACAGCCCTTGTTAATAACAGTATACGTGTACTTGATGCTTGTGTGTAGTTGTTCAGTGATTGGCACCACCCTGGGAAACAATGTGTACAAGGACAGAACAATGTTGTGCAAGTGTTACAAGCTGTGGGTGCATATATTTGCACACACACACACAACACATGATGGTGCTACGCAATAACTGCTATGTGTACTTTTGTGGTCAGTGGAACTGTATGTGGTGTAGTAACATGCGCCATGATCAACATGCTTCTTGTGGTCAGTCAACAATAATAATGTGTGCCAGACAGGCAGCTAGCATGCTGTACCTGAAGTGCAGTAACACGACTACATCCACAATTACACAGCCACTTCTTACATGGGTGTGTAAGGTGACCAATAGTGAGCATTGCCTAACATGAATGTATTATTTGTTCAAGACTGTTGCACAAAGACATGATAGGCCTCTATCCCTCAGGTATGTTATGTGTGCTGGGTAGATGATAAATGGGATACTGAAGGGTGGGCATACAGCAGGTGTCATAATTGGACATGTGTAGCAGGCTAAGGTGTAGTGTCTATGCCAAACGTGTGTGTTGTGTACATGTGTATCAGGTATGCCTATCCAATGTCCAGTACTGTGTTGCCACACATGTGTGTCATGCTCTATGTATTGCATGTGAGTGAGGCAGCTACTGAGAATAATGGGATATGCATAGTCTCACAGCAAACATGCACAGCATGCATTATGCATAGGTGTGTTACATGTGCACACACTACACCTCCATATAACATGCACATGTGATTAGCAATAGTATTGTTATTACACACTCACCAGCATGGATTGGCTGCCTTGCTGTCACTCCAGAGGGACCTGCAAAAATATGAGAGTGATTGCCAGTGGCCATAACTGTGTCATTGATACTGTGAGTATGATAAAGTACAGTAGTACAACAGTTGGCTTTCACAGGTATACAGATTATACTCAGAATATCAATCTTGCAGAAGAAGCGGCAGGTTAACAGCTACACACACAGTACACATCTCACACACGCATAAACTACCAGTACAGAGAACAGTCAACTACAGATATGGCATGTTACCTGCACACTCCATTTCAACATGCTGGGTGGCTCCGGCCTCCATGATGACACATGTTTGTGGATGTTGTTGTCATTGGCCTGGAGCCACAACACTTAGGAAGTGCTCCTCCACACTGGTGGGGGGGTGGATAGGTACCCCACCACCTGTGGCAAGCTGTTGTCTGTGGATATCAGAAGCACGCTGCCAGACATGTCTAATTAAATCACTGCAGTGATGGCATACCTGCTCATATGTCCGGTTATGGATGCCTATGTCATTTACCCAATTGACAAGCTCTTACCACAGCCCTCTCATGCTGGTTCTGGCTGGTCCTGGAAAACAGCACAGAGAAATTCTGCACTAGGGTCTGGTGGATCTCCTGATCCTCTGCTGCTATATAAGGTGGGTTACGCTGATGCACCATTACCCTGGAAGGAAAAGAAAAATATGTGAGTAAGTCATGTGGCACACAATATTCTAATGTACTGATATCACTTAACTGCCATATATAGCATATGTCTGTCTATCAGGGGATACACATGTTCAATACCACATATCAGTGCTCAGCCCACAACTGTCTGACAGTGTCTGCCACACTCCATACAACAAACTAGTATACACCAGCACTCGGCACACTGTTTAGGATACAATGCACAACCTCACACTGGGGGTATGTATCAAGCTAATGGATGAAGAATATTGTCATCCCATGCAATGAATGCAATGCACATTTACAGTTTCAATGGTAATCCACCCTAGTCTTTGATGCCATACCCCTACCTGACATATGTGCACAGTTGTTAATATAGCCAGCATACTGCTGTCACAGAGTATACATGCTGCCAGGTACACACACATACCCTGTAACACACATGTGATTGCGGCCATGGTACAGGCATCATTACACACACATTACATATACATACAACACACAAATGTATGATGACACAGATGAGCATTAACTGTGTACCTTATAGTACTGTGTGCCCCTACTTACAGATACCTATGCATGAGGTATGTAATCTGTGCAGACTACAGGAAACACACCAGACAGTGTTACCAAGGAATGTGAACATACACCATACTGTAGTGTTTAGGCCTACAACTTCAGGTAGTACAACAGTTCATATGTGAGCTGGATTCAACAGCAGTACCACTTACTGAGCATACATGTATTGCTTCTGCCTACAATGGGACACCACAGTCGTACACAGGGAAGTACGGCACAACATACGTCAATCTGCTATGTTTGCATTCCGATAACTGACACATCTTTCTCTGGCCTCCCACCTAGGACACAAACTACCATGACAGACACAAACTCACGCTAAGCTATCACACCTTTACAGACCTTGCACACAGTCAGTGTCACACTCATTCAACCTCACATAGCTGGTATTGCACTGAGTACATGTGTGTGTGCATTGTGTCATAGTTAGGTACTATGCTATTGGCCCTGGGCCTAGGTCAGCCTAGCCATATGCTACCCTGCCCTTTGGGACACATGTAATGTGATTTTACTTGCTCCTGTGAAACGGTTACACAGAGGTGACTCACAGGGCATATTACTTATCTCCATAACATTAATCAGGGGTATGTATGACATCTACTAATAAGGAGCCTTGTTTGTTCATGCTGGGTAGTTTAGTCCAGGGTATGGCATATTTGTGTATAGGAACCTGTACCTCCAGCATGTGCTGTTTAGTGCAGTGACAAGGATTAGGGCCCTAGGTCATGTAGGCTGGGCGGATTGTGAGGTGTTGCTATGGTGGTTGGCCGACTGGCATGGGTGTGACATAACTCTGTATGTCCAGCAGTGGTAACCTCTGTGTAGGAAGTATGCAAGGCACTATAGCTGTGGTTTTGTGAGTCAGTCTGCATAGGGAATGTGTTTGAGGGCATTATCAGTCTTTGTTAGGTATGTCTGTGGCCTTTCCACTTGCTGTAGTTCTCATGGGAGGTACATACTGCATAGGACATTGTGAGGTGTAGAGGGGTACACTGACTTACATTTCCCTAGCTGACACACCTTTTGTGATGACACATACCATGTACAGGGATTACAAGACTAGTGTGCCACTGTGAATATCAAAGGGGAGGCTATTGTACATCTGTGTCCCATGTTCCCTTCTGACACCTCCAGTGGTAGGCAGGCAACCACCTATGCGGTAGTTAATGGGTAACGTGTTTTGGAATGGGGTATGGTACTGCAGTATCAACACTGGTGTTCAGTCCATGCCTTGGTCACCAGGCACCTGTTGCAATACATCTGCCCCCATGTCCCCCTCTCTCACTCATACATATACATATAAATATATATATCAATATATACATATCTATATATATATATATATATATATATATATATATATATATATATATGTAAATATATATACATAACTATATATATGTATATATATATATATATATATATATATATATATATATATATATATATATATATATATATATACACATATATATATATATATATATATATATATATATATATATATATATATATATATATACACATAACTATAGACATTCATATATATCTGTATATATGTATGTATCTACATATATATCTATATGTGTATGTATCTATTATATCTATATCTATATACATATTATATCTATCTATATATCTCTATCTATCTATACATACCTCTCTATCTATGTACACACACACACACACACACACACACACACACACACATATATATATATATATATATATATATATATATATATATATATATATATATATATATGTACTCACACTTCTAAACATCCATTGCTGTACATATACATGCACATCTAGGCACTTAGACTGGCCACCTTTCTTGGTGGGAATATCACTTCTGAAACAGTTGTGAGATATACAATTCTGTAATTATATTGCACAGTGTTGTGCAGAATGCATTATGCTGTCCTCAGGCTGTATAGCTGTAGCAGGCCTCACTGGCTCAGTCCCACAGACACTCACCACCACATGACATATACCTGCACTGCATGCTGTTTTCAATGCCACACACTACAACCTACATTGATATGTGCACATAGCAACCTTCAACTAAATATTTATGTCCAGCCTTCACTAACAGTTGCAGTATGTCCCTTGCCCTATGCACATCTGCATATACATATAGATACAGATTGCTAACACATATGGAGTATTCACAGTATGTAGATTACCTTTCAGACACATCATTCAGATGCCAGTAAATACATACCTGTTACATACATTACCTTTGTATTTCTCACCTCTGTCAGTTGTACCTGTTGATGTGTTGTATTTCTGTATTTTGTGGATTGGTGTCTCTGACAGCTTTTTCTTTTGGCTTGCTTTTTTTTGTCTCTGTCTCTGTCTCTCCCTCCAGTTGCTGCATTGATATTATTGCATGTGTGGACTGGCAGTACAGGCTACTTTTGTAGGTATCTGCACATGTGCATGTGATGGCCTCTGCACCAATTGGTGGCCAGCATTTAGTAATTGCATGCAGCCTGCTGTGTGGTAATTGCAGTTCTGACTGTGATTTCAGGACACTGCTATAAAATGACAGGTTAGGTTGGTGTAGGCCTTTCAGTTTTGCAAGGTGGGGACCATGCTGGTTTGCTGTGGATACTGTTGTGTGAGTCAGAAGGTTGGTATATCTCTCATATCTGAGGCTGTGTTGTAGCCACTGAAATGCATGTTGTACTGAAACCTGGCTGTTGCTTCTTCCAGTTCAATCTTCTCAGTGTGTATGTTAACTCACACCTGCTAATGCTAACACTGTTTACATGGGAGTATGTACGTTCCTGTGACATTTGTGGGTTAACTGGCATACAACAGTAGTTCTTGCAATGTGTTGCTATGGCTTTTCTATTTTCCCTTTACATTCACTCCTTGAATGCCTGATATTTGTCTTTACTGGAATGTGTTGCTATGACTTTCCTATTTTCCATTTACATTCACTCCTTGTAATGCATGATATATTTCTTTCAGCACTAAGTTCTTATATGTCTGCTGTGGCTTGGTGGTACTTCATGCAGTCTGGTGAAGCCAAGGTGTGGGGTTTGACACTTACAAATGGTATTTTATTTTGCTGTTGAGCAGTACTATGGTCTTGTCATACAGAGCGAATAAGGCACTTTTAAACAGTTGTAAGCAGGAAGCAGGAAGTCAGTGGGAACACCAGCTAGGGATGTGCAGACTGGGTGTAGAGAAGGTCCATAGCTGCACATTTCTTTAACTGCAATATGTTTGACATTTGGTGTGACATTTGAAACTTTCCACCCCTGAGAGAGGGGTGAGGACAACTATGTATATTGTACTAACAATTATGATTATCAGGCACATGCAGTGCTTGTGAACTGCTATACTGTCATTAGTATGTTAGATGGCTACATCCTTTGATATTTCTGTGTTGTACTCCTACATAAGGGCATGCTTGTGGAAGTAATTCTACAGCTATTCGCAGAGTGTGTAACAGCAGACAGGCTGATATGCCTGTGTGTTTCTGACACTTCCAGGCCTGAGATACTTTCAGGTATATATTTGACCAGCCTCAGGGAAAGGTTCATATCAGTGATATACACCCGTGATATATTTCAGATATTCTGCAGTTGTGACTGTTGGTATTTTGAGCATATGTATTACTACACCATTTCTGACATGCATGTAGTGTCTACTGTAACTTATTGACAGTTACCATTACGTGAGATTCCCCACCTTTCTGCTTACAGTTAGTACATTTCACAGGGAGTCAGTGGGGCACAGGTAACATTTGTTTGCAAATCAGGGACATCCCTGTAAATCAGTCACAGTTGGGAGGTCTGGCCTCTTACCTATTCAAATATGGCTGTGTTTATCCTGCTCTGATACTTTGTGGGATTTGTAAGGTGCTACTGTAACATTATTACCTACTAGCATGGCTGTTTCTCTTATCACACTCATGTAATGCAATTCCACAAGAATTGCTAGTAAAGATACACAGAACAAGCTTTGTGTAATGGCCTTCCTATTTTCCCTTTACATTCTCTCATTGTATTTCATGATATATTTCTTTCAGCACCAAATTTTTGTATATCTTCTGTGGCTTAGTGGTAATTCATGCAGTCTAGTGTTTCCAACATCCGGGGTTTGAGAGTGACAGGGGTGTTTTATTTTGTTGATGAGCAGACTACAGGCCTTGTCATACAGAGTGACTAAGGCACTTTTAAGCAGTTGTAAGTGGGTTTGCACGAGTTTGACCGACGCTTAGCTATGCTTATCTATGCTTAGCTAAGCGCACACAAGTACACACCCGCTGACTACTGCTTAAAAGTGCTTACTACCACTAACACCCGCTCTAATTTCTTTTAAAGAAAAGAAAATGGGGAAATAGGACAGTGGTGAAAAAGGGGGCACAAAGAGGGTAGGACAGTAGGAAAACAAGCTCGGGATGTGCAGGAAGGATGTAGGGAAGGCCCATAGCTGCCCAATTCTTTACCAGCAACAGCTGTGCATATGTTAGAAATTTAAAGTGAGATTTGACACCTTCCACCCCTGAGAGAGAGGTGAGGACAACTAAATATGTAATTATCAGTTTACATGTCCAGCAGACATGTGTGCGAAATGGGCAGCTATGTATGGAGCATAATTTTTTTGTGGGAACAGAGTGCCCTTTTTTTTTTTTTTTTCAGGTGAGAGTGGAATGTGAGGTACAGGAAGTAGGTATATTTGGGGAGGTAGGTTGAGGAGGTTAACAGACAAGACAAACAAGACGCACACAGGGTTGGAGTAGGACACATGTGGGGGGTAAACACAATTGACGGGGACGGATGTTTGGATATCGCAAGCCCATGAGCCCACAGATGGCAACAGTGGAACTGAGATCCCCACCCATGGGCAGTTACCACTGCACCTTCACAGCCCAGGCTGGGGCTGTGCTGGGGGCTGGTTAGGATGGACAGGCACACCCATGAGTTGCACCACTCTCACCTCAAGCTGGCATAGGGGATCAGTCACGGAATTCCTGATCACACTATGCACCACAGACCAGACCCTATGGAGGGTGAGTGGAGGCTCTCCTCCGGCCACGCTTGCAGAGGGGGGGTGAGCCCCATCCCCTGCAGTGCTTCCACCCGAAGGTGGCACAGGGCCACCGGAGGAGGAGGTTCCGGCCTGGGCACTGGTGCCAGGTGCACTCGCCAGATGAGGTGGGAGAGGTGGGTCAGCTGGAACCCGCCTTCCCTGTTGTCCTATGTTTAGCAGTATTATATGGCATTTTGGATTAGTAACAAACAGCACCATTCAAAATTAGTTGTAACAGCATGCATCAGTATTCCCATTAACCAAACACACATGAATTCCGAACATTGAGCAGCAAGCATAACACATGCATATTTAGAACAACAGTGGACATTCCAACAGCATGCAGGGTTGATTGGTAGCAACAGGCCATCAGGTTTGGATATGTGAACAGGGCACATGCATCAACGTACATGCAGATATGTATAAACCAACAGGACAAATGTCCATGGGAATTAATTGTGAATACACATACCCAGTTTGGTGTGGAATGGCATCATTTGTGAGAATAGGGTAGGGTGGAGAAATATTACATTAACAACTTAAACTACCTATACATATACTGTACATTCCTAGTAGATGCAGATATATATCCCCTACATGTATTAGTACAGTTTCCTGTATGTAACCTTAGGAATGTTGGTGATGGGGATGTTACTGCTACATTAATATACATTCCATTTTTATTCATATATGTTCATATCTGGTTGTATTCAGGTAATGTATCCTGCTACATTTGATTTATATGGGTCTAGACAACTGTGGATGTTCAGTATTTCATACAACCATACTATCTCCATAATGCAAGGGTACAGCAACATATCCAAATTGTGGGATGGACACAGTCCAGGTATTGTACTTTATTAAAGACATTTCACTCTTTGGTTGTGGCTGTCTCATTCATTTCATTATGTAGTGAATGCAGTATACCTTTATTCCAGACATATTACAGCTTTCTTGGTAGCTTCAAACTGTCTTTCTCACACTCGCTCACTTATTTTATATTTACATTTCAGGATGGTACTTAATTCTAGGCTTTATTAACATTTATTACTGTTACAACAATCCTTTCCAGCTGACTCACTTATTTAATATGGCAGAATTTACAAGGATGTATTTGACACTTGTCTATCCTTTGTTGATTGATTACAACACTCATTTTCAGGCTGAAGCAGTTATCTGATATTACAATACAGGTGGAAACTCTATTTGAGACTTGTTTAATCTTTATTACTGGATTGCAATACTTTTTTCCAGGCTGCATCACTTATCTAATCTTACAATACTAGCAGAATCTTTCTTCTAGGCTTATTTGACCTTTATTACTGGGTTACAACACTGAACTCTTTTACAGGCTGTCTTACTTCTATTCTATAACAATACCAGTAGAATAATTACTAACCTGCCTGGTGGTGCAACCTTGCCAGCCTGTCAGCATAGGCTTGCCGATTCGCGGAACGAACACCTGCAGCTGTAATATAAATGAAGGAATACTGGAACATACCTATCCATACTATAGGCTAGGATAGCATTTCTTACATACTTAATTACATGGATACTTACTCAGTAGTGGGGTGTTGGGCATTTGACGGGCCTCCTGGATCCATCAGTTCAGTTGGTCCTCCTTTCATCGCTTCAGGTCCGCATGGTGGTGACGGACCAGTTCACCAGTCCTTGGAATGCCTGTGGCACTGGTGAGATCATGTGCCAACCGGTTCCATGCCTCTGCCTTGTACGCTCCCCATTGAACCTGACCCTGCATGAGTTGGCCTTCATGATGGTGGACTAGGAGCCAAACCATATATTTTGACTCCTCAATGCCCCACCTTTGTGCTCTAAAGCGATTTCCCTCTCCTGCACCTGCCATTCTGATTGCAAATGGGTACCACATCAGTTATGGTGTGTATTCCCACCTATGGGGCTTATATATGCCGGTTTTCCCACACTTATCTGTGATTGGCCATTTTGGATATTTCTCTGCTTACAGCAAACCTGCTTTGTCATGGTTATATTTTCATTCATTCCTATATGTATGGTAATACTGTATTTCTAAGTATAACTGTCATGGCTTAGTGGTTCAGTACTTTGACTATGGTGCACAGTATCCTGGGTTTGATCCTTGCCATTGCTTTTTATATTTTACTACTGTCTAGACAGGCTAGGAGGTGTGTCTTTGTAAAGGCGACTTTGCTACAGCTTGCCCAATGTTGCCCGGCGGTAAGCTGGTTGGTGCGCTGAGCAGCTCCGCGCAAATGGCTTACGCTGGGTAACATGTTATTTAGCTATAAGCACTCATATTAAGCTTGGTAAAGTGCTGCCCAGCTACGGGCACTCATATTAAGCTTGTTAAAGTGCTGTTCAGCTACGGGCACTCATATTAAGCTTGTTAAAGTGCTGCTCAGCTACGGGCACTCATATTAAGCTTGTTAAAGCGCTGCTCAGCTACGGGCACTCATATTAAGCTTGCTAAAGTGCTGCTAAGCTATGGGCAATTATGATCCTTTTTATATATACATAATATAGGTTTTGTTCAGAAATACATGGGCCATTTCATTACATTTTACTTAAATTAAATTTATATATATCGGGGAATTGTTTCATACTTATTTAAAGAAAAATGGAGGGGGGATGTTGTGGGGCTCGAACCATGACTATCTATTCTTTGGGTGACGTCTCTACCGCTACGCTATTGCTACTTTGCTTAATTTGCATATGTAGATCTTATATGCGTTTCAATGTCATATCTGCTAACTGTGGTTGAGCGAAGGTCATACCCTGAGCAAACGAGCACAAATGCGGGCAAACATTTTGGAAATTATAAAAAAAAAAAAGGAAACTGCTATTTTTACATTTTAAATATTTTCAGTAGGGTTTAGTCTGTGGGGATGTGTTATGTTGTGTTCCTTGACATTTCAGCGGACTCGCTCGTGGATGTTTACTTTCAGGACTCTGACTCTTCTGGGGGCGTGTCCCTTTGCTGTACTTGGCAATCGGACATGCCCCCTACTTTCCTACATGGACTGTGTTAGACTTGGGTATGATTCAGCATGCCCTCATGAATATGCATGGCATGCTGACATCATACCGTTCAACTGCAGCCTCCGAGTAAGACATATTAAGTCTTACACGGAGGTTTCGTGAATCCGGCCCAATGTTTATCATACAGTGTAACAAAATTAGTTAAATGCACATTATTTTTCATAGTTACAGCAAACAGTGATACAGAATAAAGCAGTAAGCTCATTAACGGTATTCTGACATTACTTAAGTACTAACATAGCTGCAAGCAGTATATTGACTGAACTGGAGAAAGTTGAGAAGAAACTGCAAATGTTATACATTTTATACTTGTATCACTTGTAGCAAATTCTTTTTGGTGTGCTTTTGATGGCTTTATATAAATTTACAGTATTTTACTTCCTTTCTCAGTACAACAGGAGGTGGTTTCAACTTGCTCAAGCTACTTTAGTAAAATATTTTTCATAAATATAAAACAATTCATTGTGGCAGTGGTATAGATTAAAACATGAAAATAATAAGACAAAATCCATAAAAAGAAAACAGCTTTTTTACCAAAATTTATTTAGCACTTTGTATTACAGATTTCTTCAGAAAATGTTGACCTAAAAATCATCTCTGTAATATAGTTCATTCATGACATCTCATACAATATGTCAAATTCAAAAGTACATTGTTTAAGTACTGAGGTGTGACAGTAGGCTTTACTGCTGAGTCATCTCTTCTGGCATCATAATAGCAGATTGGGAGAACAACTGGTTTTATAAAAGCTACGAGATAATAAAAGTGAAATTTATAAATTATTTTTTTTATTGTTAGGAGATAAGTTTAAATTTGAGGGAATTTATTTTCAAGATAATTGGAAGTACTTCATTTCTAAAGTTTACTGTCATTTGTTCTAAAGCATATGAAAGTTAAAATATGATGCAAATAGAAAAAATATTTGAGTCAAGCATTCAGAAGAAACCTGAATTCAAGATTTTTTATTCTACATTGAAGACAGTATGGTCAAAAAACAGATAAACAGGTTGTCAAAACTGATAACAGATTATGTTTTTTTTTTCTTTTTTCAGATGAGCTAAGCTATCTCAAAGCTTTATTTGTTGAAAGGTGCCATAATTTAGATTCACTGAACAGGATAGCAACACATATTATGAATAATAGGCTGTCAAAATATCAATCAGCTTTGAAGGTTGAAAAGGAATGGTTAGAGTCAGCAAGTGTATGTTTAGAAACACCACAACTGCATGAGGATTATGGTTTTAAGAAACAGTGTTGGCTTTAAAGAAACTAAACTGTGTTATAATAAGCAATTGGAAAATGTTGCAGGGTAGGCAGGATTTGTTTAAAGTAGAAGATTCCCATCCAGTTCTTCCAGACATAAATTCTCTGACTTTTAAGTCTATCCCAGAGATGCAAGTTAACAAGGTGACACATACTTCAGTGTTTAAAAGACATCATTTGAAATGTCTTTTTGTAAATTATGTAAAGTAATAAATAGAGGTCATGATATTTATTTGAGCCAAATGGATATGTTTTTATGATAGGCTTTTACAAGCTATGATAATTTCATCATTAGAAAAATCACAAGAAATTCTTACAGTGAAACCACAAGCACCAGTACGCTATGATAGTTTAGAATGAATTTTAAGAAATTTGTGTTCTTTGTCTAATAGAGTGTTCCCAGGACAATGGGAAGGAAGAGATGTGAACACCTTTATGGAGATGGAAAGGAAGAAGAAGGGTAGAAAATGCAGCTGAATGTTGCACATCCACCACATCTCAACAACCATGTTAACATTACATTTTAAAGATTAAAAAAGGATGCAGTCATAAAATGTTATAAATATTTTTTATATTTTGTATGTTTAGTTGATTTAAGTATTTTAAATGTAACATTTTGAATGAGCTAAATGACAACATATTTTGAAAGAGTCTTTAACAAAAGTAAGATAAAAGTATCAAACACATTTTGATAAAATGGTCTTTTTGAAGACATGGGTTTATTATTTTCTGAACAAGGCTCGTCCTGATAATGGTTAGGGCCAGTGAAGAAACCAATGTGTCCTTAGTCCCTGTCTTACTGCTGCCAAGTGTGCACTTTTATCTTTTTCCCCAGCCTTGCACATGCCTTGGTTACATCGCAAGGGTGGGCCATAGAACTTGGCAGACTATGCTGCCTTGCTCCTCACATCTGTAAGGAGTTGACATCAGCAAGCTGCACCAACTACCCTCAGGAATCACTTCTGTTTCCCCTGGTCTCCTCCATGGAAATTTAATCATGTTATGTGCCCAGTGCAGATGCTTCTCTTACGTTCACCCCCAGAACAGGAGTGTGCCTCCTCCCCTGCCAGGTGCTCAGACACAAAGGCACAAATGGAAGCTGGGTAGCATGCATCATATGCCTGCCTTTATTGCTCTGTGCCATGCCACTAATTCTGTACCATTAGTTTTCAGAATGGAGGACATAGCTGCAAGAATTAATTTTTTGTCTGTGTCTGACGGACAAACAGTACTAGTTGTACTTAAGATAAAATTTGAAGGTAGACAGAAAAAGGGTGGCTTGAGAAATAAGTGGTGGCCAGTCTCAATTTCTAAATAATATACAAAGGTATTCATTTGGATGGATACTCATTTGGAGGGAATACATTCATCTGCAAATGTTAAGTGAAAATTAGATAAGACAGTTTTTATAAGATGAATTTAGTATTGTACTATGAAGAAGGCATTCTAATTGTTGAATACAAATATTAATTTTCAGGGATTCTGTGCCTGATGAGATATGGCTGGCAGTGGTATAGAAGGCTCTTATTTTGGGAATTAGCTTTGTGAGTTGCAATTTCTGTATAAGTTTTAAAGAAAAAGTTGGCATCAAATTAAGGACAATTTGCCCAGCCCGTTTTGTAAAACTGGATTTATTTGAATGCTGTTAAAATGGTTAAATTTAAGGGGCTGCACCTTGTTAATTTCTGGAGTGGGTCAAACAACACTGAGGCTGTATGGAGGCTGTATGGAGGTGTTCAGTATTAGTTTATTACTAACATGCAGCAAACAAGCAAGGTCAGAATATTGGTTAAGTTGGTCATCTTACAGATAGAAGGTGCAGGGTTTGGTTCTCACAGGGGTTAATTGGCTATGCTTAAAATGGCCCTCAAGGGCAGTTAGCCTAGTACTAATCTCTGTACCTATATTTGACTTGTGGTTGTCTTGACATAAGGAACATTATGTTGTTCACATAGACTGTAACTGTTGATAGGTAAATGATTACTTTGGCATTATTAGTAAACAATAAGAACTGAAAATGAGTTAGAACCGAACCCTGTGATACATCTGAATATAAGGTCCCCCCAACTGTTTAATGGCTGTTTCCTAGTACCTTAAATGTTCTTTGGGATAGATAGTTTAAAAATCACTGCAGAGAATTTAAGCCAAATCCATGTCTTATACCTTTGTTCAGTAGGATCTGATGGTCTGTGCCTCTGACTGCTCATTTTAGGTCTGTAAAGATATTGCCTATGAGAAAACCTTTTTCTTAAGGCTGGGAAAAGTTGTCAGTTACAGTATAAACTTTGAGGATATCATGAACTCTCATAAAGCTGGGCTGAATATCTATCAAGATCCCATGCTTATTAATGAATTTAAAGACTTGAATGTAAATAATCTTTTTTGTACATTTTTGTAATAGATGTATAATAGGAAAAAAGTTGTTATATCATTTTCTGAAGAGCTGGATGTCTTTCTTTTTGTAAAATGTACAATGTTGTTGTTGGTCTTTTCTCAGTTAGGGGGTCGCCACAGTGGAACTCCGGTCTGCTAATGATTGGCTGCAGATTTTTATGGTGCCGAGTTGCCAGCCCAATGCCCAACCTTCAGCGAAGGCACGCCCATTCACACATGTCTTTTGGAGGCCACTCGACCACGGGGAGGACATGCAGACTCCACACAGAAGGCACTCCAGCTGATAATCGAACAGGAGAACCTCTTGCTGTGAGGCAACAATGCTACTGCTTTACCACCGTGGCTTGGCTTTGAATTTGGCTTACTTTCATTTTTTTCAAGTAATTCCCAAGCTGCAGTGGTACTGATTGTCTAGTAAAAACAGTGAATAAACTGAGAGGAATTTTTGAATTTGAACTTGAAGGTAGGTGTTATATTAACTTTCTTACTTTGAAATATATTAGATGACTAGGGAGTGGTAGGTATACGGGTGTGAAGACTGCATGTTTACATTTTTTGGGGTGCAGGAGGGATGCATGTTATGGAATGGTTTGTGAATGTTTTCTTATCAAAGTATGAAGAATACATTTTTAAATTCTTGGAGGCAGGAAGGATTCAGGTTATGAACTGGTTTTTGGGCATGTTTTTACGAAAATATGCTGTCTTTTATAATTTTCCAGAAAAGCTTGATTTGTAACATGATATGAATTTTGTTTTAATATCTGCTGATATGGCTTCCCTAATACTTATTCTACAGATTTTGAAACCATCCACTTATGCTGTACTGATGAAGTCAATAAAAGACTGAAACATGCATGTTCATGGCTAGTGCAATTTGAATTTATTGGCTGGAATGTTCCCATAATGACTTAAGAAGTAAAAAGTCATAGGCAGTCAGAAGTGTTGTAACATTGCTTGTCCTTAAGAGGTCATGTGCAAATACCCCATGGGCCTTCGCTACAAGAGATTAAGGTATTACACAGTGAAGGCTCTAGCTCGGTTTGTTTTTTTCTTGCAGTTTTTCCATATTTTGAAAGAGAAAGAAAAGCATGTGAATCAAGTAGAATATTTTATTTATTTATATATATATATATATATATATATATTTTTTTTTTTTTTCATTTTACCAAGGATTTATACCCTTTTGCCGTAAGGAACTTTAGGTATTGAGCAATCCAGGTACAGTGTTGTAATTTTGGCATCTTTACTTGCTAGGGTAGTATATGTTCAATGCTGGCTTCATCATAGGGCGGAGTTAAGTTAGATTTTAGACTTGGTTAGAGATTTTTTATAGGAGGTGTTCGACTACCTAGTATAGGTAAGATTCCTCTTCAAGTACTTGAGACTACCATGATTTTGATAAGAATCAAGTAGTTTTTCAGCAAATTAAACCTTTTTTTCTCTATTCTAGTCTGAAGCATTTCAGTATTCATAGAAACACAAAGTTATTCATCACAAAAAGCCTTAAAGGTAAACACAACTTTCCCTGTAACTGTCGGTGACTAATTTAAAAAGGCCTAGTGACTCTAATCTAACATTATAATAAAAATTCCTTTGAGAAAAAAAAAAAGAATATTTCATGGTTAAAAATACATGTATGGGCAAATGGTAACTAATGCTATTTGGAAGGTATGGGGCATTACTAAATTTGTGTAGAAAAATTGTTATGAAAATGACTATGGTTGGGAGTTTGTTCTTATTACACTTTGGTCTTATAGGGAAGTTGACCCAGTGTTTTTAGAAAGAAAGCAAGTGACTACTTTATATATTTGTTTTTCTATTCTTTCTTTCGTTATTTATTTTGGAACTCTGGAGGTCTAAGTTACAGTTTCCTATTAGTATTAGATTATGATGGGGGCAAGAAGTCGGATTTGTTTCCCTTTTTCCCTTAATGGTATCTTCACATAGACTAAAAGGTAATGGGATAGATGCTGTAGCTCTAAGGAGTTTACTGTGATTACTAGTAGTTAATTCTGTGAAAACTATTTTTAAAAGTGAGATTATGTTTTAAGATATGTAACAGCAGAGGTATACGACTTGGGATGGGGTTAATATCTCCTAAGAGGTCTAGTCTTACTGAAAAGAATAACATTGATAACGTCTTTAATCACTTAAGAATGGAGAATATAAGCTAAGAAATAATTCTTATTGTAATAAGCAAATGTTAGCTAAACAGATACATGCAATCGCTTGAGAGTGTAAGTAGCATAATTTCTGTTTTTAACACATTTGGATATTAAGGGATTTGATTTATTGGACTCCAGATCGGAGAAAATAAGGTAAGTGCATCATTAATCAGCAACGAATACGGTGCATAAGAGTAGTAAGGACATTAGGGAGACCTGTTAGGATGCACAGTTTTGTTTTGAGTGATTATTTTTATCATTATTATGATCATTTGAAATGGGATGATGTTGTAAGTGCTCTTCATTTGTTTAAATTGGGAATTTATAACCTCGGCTGGTGTACTAATACAACAAAGTATGTTTATAAGCAAACTGGCATGCATCGTGAGGGGAGACTATAATCTGCTGATTAAGCTTAGTGTTATTAAGATGCTTTAAATGCCATGTAACTTGTTAATAAGAAGAGGTAGAATTTTCTGAAAAAATAAAGGAAATAGTGTAAGGAGTGTGTAGAAAAGTGTGCGAAGGAAAGTGGGTTGGCCAAGGAAGCTTATGTATAGAAAGCCAGCAAAATGGCAGGACTGTATTTTTCAACTTTCTTTGTATTTGCTATACATTAAATTTAAATGGATGAAAGACACCAACAAAATAATTGTAGGCGCTCAGGTGTAGTAGTTTCATATTTCTCTATAATTTAAATTGGTGGGAAATCTTGCTCCTCCTCTGTAGTAACTCAGTTTGGAAGATGGGCTCCTTCTTCCAGGAAATTACCCCATTCTCTCTGCAGCTTAGCACAATGATGAAAAAATAATGTCAAATGTTTTCATAGAAAACTGCTTTAACTGTCATTTGCTAGTTAGATATATATATATATATATATATATATATATATATATATATATATATATATATATATATATATATACATATATATTATTTCAAAGTATCCCTTGTAAGAGTGCAGCAAAAGCAGCAAAAAACATAAAATGTTTCTTTTGTATGTAACTGATATCCAAAAGACCAAAACATCATAAAATAGCTAAAACAATCTGTTTAATATAACGATACTAAACAATTAATATACAAAAAACGTAAGTGCTTTCACGGAACTCAGTGTCCGCTTCCTCAGACGTTGTAAAACATATATTCAGTTCATTTATATAGACCTTCAATCTAATTAATTAACCCAATTAAACTATACAGGACTTTCATAGATTTAAAGGCATATGCACACGCTTAATCTTATTAATGCAACTATACCATATTAACTTATAACTGTTTTAAAATAATTATTTAAAGGTATCTATACATATCATTTGATATCATACCCCCAAATAAAATATAACAAAACATAATTGTATGTATATATATATATATATATATAAAAAATTAATTAATTAATCAACATACACAGAATTATTAACTTACTTATTTACCAAAAACATATATATAATATATACAAATGTATAAATTAAAAATGCACATATAACAAGTGATATAAATACAGAACAATAAATATTAAACAATGAATTGCATGTAGTAATACTAAGAATGTTGTGTATATTGCCCACTGTACTATTTGTTTCCAGTTTTATGTAGGTAAAACAAATAGGTCCTTAAAAGAACAGATAAGGGATCACAATTATAGTATACAAAGGCAAGAAAAATATAATGCAATAGCCAAACATGTTAGGAATTCGGGGCCTGACCATAACTTTTTGTTCCAGATACTTCATATTCAATATGAAAATATACGAAATGGGGATATAGTTAACGAAACAGAAAGTGCAGAATTAAAATGGATTTTTAGGTTAGCAGCACATAGCGGTAGAGGATTGAATGATGTTGTATCTCTCAAACTTATCTTGAAGGCAAGAGGATATAAATGAATTTTTGGTTTATTGTGTATGCAATTTACTGTCTAACATCTACTGTTTGATCTCCTAGACTTATTTTGAAAGTAAGGGGATATAAATGAACTCTTGGTCTATTGTGCATGCAATTCATTGTTTAATATTTATTGTAAATTCAAAAAGACATCTATATTATCATGCTTTGGACCTCTTAGGTAATTGCTTTGCACGCTGGACTGCCCATCCAGCTAGTCCATTTGATTGTGGATATTTTGGACTACTAGTAACATGCACAAAGTCCCATTCTTTTGAAAATTTCTGAAACAACTGACTGGTAACTTGGGTACCATTGTCAGAAATAACTTTGTGTGGACTACCATGGACTAAATCAATCTCAAATGAGTTTTAATAAGAGACTACCAACACTAAATAATGCTGATTGTTCTGATCGAATATATCAGCGCCTACTGTTGACCAAGTTCGTTCAGGAACTTGACTTAGCTGAAGTGGTTCTTTTTGCAAATGTGGTTTAGTACTATTGGATACTGAACAAGAAGAAAGTACTTTATCAATGTCTTTTACTAGAGAAGGACACAATATTAGTTCTCTCAATCTTCTTATGGTAGATTCGGAACCTGGGTGACCACGATGCAAAATCTGAATATACTGATGTTGTAAGGAAGCAAGAACAATAATTCTAGGACCTTTTTTTCTGCAAATATATTTTTATTATTTTTTTTTCATAATTTGAAATCAAAAACGATATACAGTACAATAGAAGTTGTTGATGGTACAATTTGCATAACACTAGCAAGTTGTTAAGCTAGGTGTTCACACACTGATAAAAAGAAAAACATTTCAAATTAGCTGAAGTTGACAATAAAGGATTACCATGAAGTTATGATTGTGTTATGATTCAGTCATGAGGCATGAATATAGTGAAGCAATTGACATATACATTATGTTAATACAATACAAATACATCTTGAAGCATAACACCAACATAATGATACACAAAAAATCTAAACTACTATACATTATATACATATTTACAAAAATGTCACCTTAGTTGATGCTGCTACTACTTTTAACTAAAGAGAGTGTTTAATAACTTTATGTATATTCGCATACTTTGCCCTTCATGATAACATATCAATTAAAGCTATACAGTAGTTCTGATAACATGCCTGGTTCTTTTGACTTAATTCTAGGACCTTTGAAAATAATGCCATCTTCCATCAACATCTCATCTTTGTAAGGAACATAAGTTTGCACTTCAGGTGATACACTAGATTGCTTTGACGGCCATCCAACATTAATGTAGTGGTTGAGATTTTAGAAAACCGAATCAGTCTTTGTATGATCTCTCAGCTCATCAAGTCTTGTGGCAGAAAAATGATGCACTTCCATAAAGTCAAAGTCAAAATTCTCTGCATGAAGCTATTTTGTTGTATTTCTGGGTGATCAGGATAAGGTATCAGCCAGATAAAGAAGTGTGCCTTTTGTATAGACCATTTTGAAGTGGTACATTTGCAATTTGAGCATCATTCTTTGTAATCTCACTGGAGCTGAATGCATAGGCTTCTTTAGAATAGTAACTAAAGGTTGGTGATCAGTTTCAATCTTAATAGCTCAACCATAGATATAATCATGAAACTCTGAACATGCAAATATTGCCAAAAGTTTGTTCTTAATTTGAGCATATTGCATTTCAGTTTAGGCATGAGTTCTAGATGCATAGGCTACTAGTCTACCTTCTTAAAGACTAACTACGTCAAGACCAAATTTTGAAGCATCATGGGAAAGAGTTACTGGTTTACTGACACCATAGTATCTTAATGGAGATGGGGTGGCTATTTTCTGCTTAAGGTCTTCAAATGCCTTCTGGTGCTGTTCCAACCAAGACCATATAACATTTTTGCATGACAGCTCTCTCAAAGGTGCTGTCAAATCACTGAAGTCTGGTATAAACTTGCCAAAATAGTTCACCATACCAAGAAAATGTTGTAGAGCCTGAACATTATCTTTTCCTGGTGTCTCAAGAAAGGCTGCTTGCTTGGACTGGTCTGGTCACAAGTCAGTGCTAGTAAATAAATGACCTACATATGTAACTTCTGGTAGTCTGAATTTGCACTTCAGAGGACTGAACTTTAAGTTCACTTCATGTGCTCTGTCTAGAACTTTCTTAAGGTTTATGTCATGCTCTGCATCACCATTTCCTCCAACCAATAAATCATCTACTATTATAGCACAAGGAAAACCTGAAACAATTTGCTCCATTACACACTGAAAGACTTCATTAGCAGAATTTATTCCAAATAGCATCCTGAGGAGTCTATACCTGCCAAATGTGGTACTGAAAGTAGTCAATAATGAGGATTTGTGATCAAGCATCACTTGCCAAATGAGTGTTTTGCATCCAAGACAGAAAAAACAGTGGCATTTGGTATTAGGGCTGTGACTTCCTTGACTGTACACACTGGACAATGCAGTTTCTTTAATTCTTTGTTCAAAACTCTTGGGTAAGTGCATATTCTGATTTCATCTAAGCCTTTTTTGTAGGCTGCCACCATGGACAACACCCATTCAGTTGGTTCTGTAACTGGACAAATTACACCTTGCTGCACCATTTTATCCAACTGAGCTTTGACTTCATGCTGCATAGCTATTGGAACTTTTCTTGCTGGTCTGACCACTGGACTGACCTCTGGCTCTAACTTCATAGAATATATAACTGGAAGTTTGCCCAACTTGTCATGGAAAACATTAGCATACTCTGAGAAAATAGCTTCAGTAAAATTGGAACTAGGATATGTGCTTATATGATGAACTTCTTTGGTAAAAGAAAGCAAATGCATTCTCAAACTGTCTCTGAGACCCACTAATGACTGCACAGGTCTTCAGACTACATAGAATAACAAGATGTAACAGTTCCTAGCCAAATAACATGAACGCACTACTGAGCCTTCGGTTTGAACTTCTTCATCTCCATAAGCAACAAGGTTTGCACTACTAGCCACATTGAGTTCTCACCTTAGCAAATGTGTTCTTTGATATAACATTACACTTTGAACCAGTGCCTACTTTAAGCCAGAGGATTTACCATTGATCTGGACAGTACAAAACATTTCATTCTTTGCCAACAAATTTACTGCATCGACCTTTTCACCAGTTACTGATAAACCATCTATGTAGAAAGTAGAATTGCAGCTCTCTGTATTATCAACTTGCTTTTTCTAGTGACCTTTCTTTATAAGTGTGTGAGGTTTACTTGATTTGCAAAACTTTTGAAAATGCTTCTATTTTTTACACTTGTGGCATTGCTGATCAAATGCTAAGCATTTTTCTCTTTTAGACTCATGACTGGCACCACAGTTGTGACAGATAACAATAAAGCTGGATTTGGGTTTTGCTGACTCACCATTGTACTGCAATGAGCATGTCCTTTTCTTAGAACTTGCTGGAAAACGATGGGTTTTACCTAGGGAGCCTGCATGGGTGGCAGGTGCCATCTGCTTAGGCTGCTTCTGCTAGCCACATGTTGCATGCTGTCTACAGTTTCTCTGAAGCCTGCTGAAACAATGCTCTTTTCACCTACAAACATACTTGTGTGCCTTTCTATAACTTCATAGCTTTGACAAATCTCAATAGCTTTCCTAAGCATGAAATCACTGTCATAAAGCAAAATCTTTCTCACTGCAGCACTATTAATACCACACACAAGCCAGTCCTTTATTAACTCATCTTTTAAGTCACCAAACCAGCACATTTTAGCTTTGTTTCTCAGGTCAGTAGTATAAGCTGCAGACATTTCCCCTGTTTTTTTTTTATCTCTTGTGTAAAACAAATGCCTCTCTAATGTAATATTTGTCTGGGGGTTACACATTTCTCTGAACTTGTACTTCAAACACTCAAGGTCTTCCCTTGATTCAGCCTGTACAACAATATGATGGTTTTCACCTTCTCCCTCATATACTGCTGATGCGTACACAAATTAATGCTTCCTTTTAATGGCCTCTAATCCAGCTAGGTTTAGAAAAATAAATGCCCTGGTGTGTGCATCCTTGTCAGAATAAGCTGCTTGTATAAAAATATTGTACTCTTGCTCAAATATTCTCCATTTCTCTGTAATATTCTGATCAAACACCAATGGTGATAGTTTTTGAAAGCCATCTGCCATATTAACACATACTAGTATAGGTTTTGCAAGTATGCATGAACAAGCACACATATACATATGCCAGAAATTTATTCCAGTATTTGTAAGTATGCCCAATAGCACAGCAAGCCTCTGAATAACTGAACTTTGCAAAATAAATCTCTCTGGCACTGTAATAATCTTGAAATTACTGTAATGTAAGAAATCACCTCTCATCAGTTTAAGAAACATTTCAAAACAACTGCACTTTGTGAATAAACTGAGCAGAAGAAGCTTAAAGTAAGAAACATTTCAAAGTAATGGCAAATAACCAGTACACAGCACATTTAAACTTTTCCTGGACATTGCTAAATAACTCTTTACAGTGCAAGAAACACTCTGTAATGGTGGCACTTTGCAAATTGACACACCCAGCACAAGAAACTTTTCAAAATGGCTGTATTTTGGCTGTACTTCTTGAAACAGTGGCACTTTGCACACTAATACACTCTTCGGAATAAACACACATTAATGAGCACACACTGTAAGCACTTGTACACACATTGACATACTTCGAATAACTCTAGTTATGCCCTGAATACAATGCAAAATAATAGTTATGCCAAAACACAGTACTTAGCCAAAAAACATTCAGTTACCTTGCTTTATTTATGCTTAATGTGCCTTTTTTGCCCTTATTATATTCATTTTGCTCATTGAACGTTTTTCACGCCCATTATACTTTTGTTGTGCTCATTTACTCTAAACATGCCTGTTTTGCTTTCAACATGCTCGGTTTGCAATTCCGAGGTAATTCTGAACCCCTTATGTGCTTTTCTGATAATTGTTTTATCAAATATCTTAACTTTAAACATTTTGTTTAATTAATAAACCTTTTGTGCCTCTTGCTTGTTTAATAATGCAGTTTGTGCCCTTGTAATCCTCCATTTTATCTTTTTTATACAATAAATTCTTCTTGCAAGTTTTCATTACCTTTAGTTCATTTCTAGTCCTTTTCTCTTAGTTTACCTTTACTGTTAACTCTGCACCTCACAGCTCTGAAAAGCAGTCTCTAGATTCCTGGTTCTGACACCATGTCGCTCATCCAGTCAGGATAAAATAGACAAGTCTTTGGGGGTTCTGTTCAAATAGCTTCATTCTGTACAAACACATCAGGATTTAACTAACGTAAGAACTTTAACTTAGGTAAGCCTATAAACAAACTAGCTATTACACTCATACATGCTCAGTCTCTGGCTGCACTCTCAAAATGGCACTGAAGCTAGCATGTGCTTGCTATTTATATGCACATGCCGACCGTGAAATGCTTCTTAAAGGTACAACACACACACACTATTTACAATATCTAGCTATTTTAATATATATATATATATATATATATATATATATATATATATATATATACATATATATATATATATATATATATGTATGTATATATATATATATATATATATATATATATATATATATATATATATATATATAGATATATATATATATTCATTTGGAAGAAGTGCAGGTGGCAAGCCTATTTTGGAAAGCTTGCAGGATAATATGCAGGAGAAAATGTTTAATAAAGGAGAAACAGTTGATTATTCCACTATTTTAGGGTCGGAAATGGTGAATAAGGTTATCCAAGAAGCGGATTTGGGAACAGTATGGTAAAAAACAACCAGAAGTGGAGAAACTTATGGAAGTACATTATTTGGAGAAAAGAGAAATACTGTGTAAAGATGGTGCCAGAGATATGGAACAGACTAAAAGGGTGAAATACTCTTATGCAGCCATAACTGCTGCGGGGATATTACTTTGAAACAAATAAAGTATCTATGGCATGGTATGTCTTTATTGTAAAAGCAGTTAAAAAGGCTTCACTCATAGACAATTTATTGCATTGCATAAGTGGAAATTCCTTAAGATTTCAAGAGCAGGCTAAGTTATTTCTTACACTTATTTCACTGAATTGCACTTCTGAAACGCTTATAATTGTGCTATACAGTTGATCTACTATATTTTTGCACTGTTATAAAGCTTTTTTTATTGTTTCACTGCATTTATGTACTGTTTTAAACTGTTTTAACATTACTTAACTATAAACTGCTTTTTCATACCGAGAGTTGTATTTTCTGTTTGAGTGCTCTATATGAACTTTTCTGTGCATTTTTGTCTGCTAAAAGCATTCTCTAGTCTGCTCCTTGATCTGTTTAAAACTTTCATTTAGTGGCTACAGTTAGGAATTGTAATAGTGTGCATTACTATAAATTGCTTTTTTTATTTAAATTACTAAATTGTAAACTACTTTTTCAGATTGAGACTTTGATTTTCTCTTTGTGGGTGTTCTTTCTATGTTTTTAAAGTGAGGTTTCTGTGTTCTGCTCAGGTGGCATAATCTTGATAGAGGCCTGTTGTGTAGGCTGGAAGCTTTGTTTGTGTTTCTGGCAGCCATTTTCTGCTGATTGTCTTCATTATTATTGAGAGTAACAAGACCTACTGACCTTCTGTATTACGAGTGATTGGGTAATAGCAGGGGCTGAGTAGTAATCTGATCTTCCAACTCTTCCATTCTTACTGCTATATAAACCATGTGTCTTATAAAGGTTCTGCTTGTATTGTCAGGCTCTGGATTGCATTGCATAAGTGGAAATTCCTTAAGATTCCAAGAGCAGGCTAAGTTATTTCTTACACTTATTTGACTGAATTGCACTTCTGAAATGCTTATAATTGTGTTATACAATTGATCTACTATATTTTTGCACTGTTATAAAGCTTTTTTATTGTTTCACTGCATTTATGTACTGTTTTAAACTGTTTTAACATTACTTAACTGTAAACTGCTTTTTTCATACTGAGAGTTGTATTTTCTGTTTGTGAGTGCTCTATCTGAACTTTTCTGTGCATTTTTGTCTGCTAAAAGCATTCTCGAGTCTGCTCCTTGATCTGTTTAAAACTTTCAATTAGTGGCTACAGCTAGGAACTGTAATTTTTTCCCACCCACCCTCCCTACTGTTGTGTGGGTGGCTTTGTAGTTGCCTGCCCATACTGTATATTTGATCTGTGACACTCCTCCCAGTCTAGTGTCATTAGTTCACTCAGTCTAATAGAGAACATTTGTGAATGCCAACCCACTCAGATTCTTAACGTTGAATTAACTTCTGTTCAAGCTTTCTCCATTTCCATTTAACTGAAAAAGAAAATTCTAAGCTTGCTTCTTTCCTTTCCTGTGGCAGGTCAGATATGGATTTGCTGTGTCCAGGACTGTTTGTGAGCTCCTAAGCCCCCCTCCACTTAACTGGGGTTAAACTATTCCTGGCGCCATAAAGTCTGTTTTTCAAAACTTCCCTTGCAACTAGCCAGCTTTTTAGTTATAGCACTCATCTGTTTCTTTGATCTCAGCACTTGTTCAGAACTCATTGTAAGCACTAAATAAGTTACAAATTACTACAGCACTCAACTTTCCTCACTTGTCACGAGGAAAACAGTTTCTAGTACTTAATAAATAAGCACCTATTCAGGCATGTCTAAAGGTCAGCTCCCGGTGTTTTCTCCTGTCTACCTGATGAATCTGGGCATTTTGGGACAATGCAGCAGTTGCCTCATGTACACAGACAACCCTCTCCTCCTACCACCCAACACTACGACCTGTGAGAGATGCACTTATATAGCCAAACTGGAAGCAAAGCTCTCTTTACCAAAGACTGGCCTAGACAGTCAAAAGGAGAAGGTAAACACTTGCACCGCACCACACTCATCACATAGTCCCTCAAAACCTACACCACCAAAACACACACACAGAACCACAAAACACACACCTACATTCGCAGAGGCTCTCAGTACTAATCTGCCCAAACAACAGAGACCTCCAAAGCAGAAATGCAAGCAACCTCCACCCCCCAACACAACCCAAATGACACATAGCCCACATACTCAGTGTGCCACTCAACTACAGCCCATAAGGCATAACGTACCCAACACTCTAGTCATAGGTGGCTCTATAGTCACGCACACTGATGTTCCAGTCACCAGGCTAAACAAGAAAAAAGTTACTGTCAGCTGCATGTCAGGTGCCAGGATCCGCCACATAATGCATGCACTCAGGTCACTCCACAACAAGTACAAATATGACTCTGTCATTGTCATGTTGGTGTGAATGACCTGAGACGTACCTCCCTGGACTACATGAAAAGAGACATGGAGGAGCTCTCTGATCTTGTAGCCCATGCCGGTATGACCCTAGCCCTGAGTAGCATCCTGCCATCACCCAGAATGACACCACAGTACAAAGACAAAATGATTGACTTTAACAATTGGCTAAGCTTCTGGTGTCATTCTAAGGGAATCCAGTATCTGTCTGCCTGGGTTGACATGATCGACAGACCATGCTGCTTTGCCAGAGATGGCCTGCACCTGTCGCCCTTGGGATTCCGGATACTGGCAAAGGCTCTTGCCACCCCTATAGTGCCTTTTTTAGGCAAGGTTCAAATGACAAATTCACCACTGTAACAGGTACAAGCAAGCAAAATCTGAGGGTAATGCTACTCAATGCTAGAAGTCTAAACCTCAAAATGGACTCACTCGAGGCACTCCTTAAAATGGAGAACATTGACATCTGTGCAGTGACAGAGACCTGGTTCAAAGCTCCAGAGAGCACCCCTGCATTACCAGGTTGTAATTCATACCACACCTTTTGGCCATCAAACACGGACTGAAACACTAAAGGTGGAGGCGTGTCCATATTCATTAAGGATATCCACACATCTAATCTAGTTGCTCAGCATAATGCATCCGAGATTATCCAAGTTCAACTAACTCTGGGCAAAATCACAATCCAGATTGTAGCTTGCTACAGACCCCCCACCGTGCTCCAGGATTCCCACTCCTCTTTTCTTGATACACTGAAAAATATTAAGGTACAACCCAACACTCTAATAATGGGTGATTTCAACTACCCTACCATTAACTGGGAAAACTACTCATGTACCAACTCTTTTGCTCAATATTTTCTGGAAATCATCAATTCCAATGCTTTGAATCAACTTATCCACACCCCCAGCAGAGGCAGCAATATCCTAGACCTGGTCATCACCAACATGGGTGACCGGTGTTCCACACCAAAGGTCAGCTCCTCGTTGGTCAGATCCGACCACAAGCTAATCACCCTAGTCATCCACATCCTGCTCCCACCCCCATTAGGAAAACAACCGTAAAAAATTTCGCCAAAGCCAACTTCAAGCTTCTTAAGACAAAAGTGACTATGTGACCCATCTGATCATGAAAGGGTTCGCATCAAGATCTAAGGATGTAATGGTGCCCCTCTACTCTTCCCTCATTAGACCAATTATTGAGTACAATGCACCAATTGGAATGTATCTGGCTAGACATTTCCAGCAGCTGGAGAGACCACAAAGGTACCTAACCAAGAGGATTACTGGCCTCAAACAGTTGCCCTATGCAGCACGATTGAAAAAGCTAAGACTGTTCTCTGTTGCATACCGCTTTCTCAGATTCGATCTCTGTCTAACGTACAGAGCCATGTCCAACCCAGAATTGTTGAACATGCTCCATCTTAGCAAAACCAAATCTACTCAAGCTACATGCTCTACGGATATAAACCTCAACACAACAATGAATAGAACATGCTGGAGGGATAGATTCCCTTCACAGAGACTTCCCTTACTATGGAACAGGGTCCCAATCTGCATAAGACAGAGCCCCTCACTATCACTCTTCAAGAGGAACCTTGATGACTGGATGGGTAACAGAAAGTACACATCGGGGATCACACCAACAGCACTACTAGATAGGGGCCAAGGGTACTAGCTGCTAGTGCAAGGGTTTAGGGAACTACTTAAGGGGTGGTGAATACCGCACAACATGGCTGGGCTAATATATGCCTTCGGGCAGATAGCCCAGTACCAACCTATGAACCTATGAACCTATAAGTGGCAAACTTCATGACACCCATGCAGATGGACAATAGAGGTACGACTGCAGAATCCTACACAAATGCACTTTATAAGCACTTACACGAGTGCATGGATCGTGCTATCCCTAACAAAACCAAGATGCTATCCTCCAAAAAAAGGAAGCCAATCTGGTAGTCTTCTTCCATAAACAAACTCTACAACAGAAGAAAGAAACTGTTGCAAAAAAGAGTAAAATCCCACGATTGGAGGAACTCCCTGGTCAGCCTCAGTAAGAAGCTGAGATCCCTCATAAAATCCTCCAAAGCTAGATTTGAAAACAAAATTGCCACTGAT
Organism: Protopterus annectens; assembly: GCF_019279795.1. NCBI lineage: Eukaryota > Metazoa > Chordata > Ceratodontiformes > Protopteridae > Protopterus > Protopterus annectens. Next base: position 30,751,630 of record NC_056727.1, on the reverse strand, counting down.
TCTAAAGACGACAACAAAGCATTCTATAGCTATGTCAAAAATCACAATGGCAACACTCAGATCTGCTCTGAGTTACAGCACAATGACACTAAATATACAGAACCAACTGATATTGCCAACATCCTGGCAGATAGGTTCAGTGCTAACTTTACCCCCTCTCACTCCCTAAAGGGCCCATCTTTATACCAGAAGAATGCAAAGTTCCTGTAATCACGGCTGCACAGGTAAAAACTTCACTCTCCAAAGCCAAGAACACAGCATCCATGGGACCTGACAACACCCCAGGCTGCCTTCTACATGAACTACAGAATGAACTGGCACCCCACCTAAGTACAATGTTTAATCATAGCCTCACCTCAGGCTTTGTGACCATCGAATGGCACACCATGACAGTTATCCCACTCCACAAAGGGGGGGGCACAACAGACCCCGGGAACTACCACCCCATTAGCCTGATGAGCCTTGTCTGCAAGGCCATGGAACGTATCATCATGGAACTCATAAACAAAGACATTGGAGATCTCCAAACCCTGGACCCCACACAGTTTGGGTTTGTAAAAGGCAGATCATGTCTCCTAAACCTGATAGACTTCTCTGAAGTAGTCACCAAAGCCATAGATGAGGGTAAGGTTGTTCACACAGCCTATCTAGATGTCACCAAGGCATTCAACACCATCCCCCACTCTGGAATTATAGATAAACTCACTAAACTAGGTTTAAATCCCTATGTCACAAGATGGGTTGCCAACTGGCTTACTGAAAGAACCCACACTGTGAAAGTAGCAGACTCCAAATCAGAATTCAGGCCAGTGACAAGTGAAGTACCACAGGGTTCAGTCCTGGGTCCTCTCCTGTTTTGTATCTACTTCTCTGAAGTACAGGCTAACACAGAAGTTCTTTGGCTAACTAAATTCGTAGATGACTGCAAACTAGGAGCCATAATTGAAACTCCTAATGATGTAGACATCCTACAAAAGGGCCTCACTGAGACAGATGCCTGGTGTCAAAGACATGGTCTCAAGCTCAATGCCAAAAAGTGCATTGTCATCCCCTTTGGTAAAAATTCTGTACCCATGAACTACCACATAGGCGGTAGCCTACTTAATACCGAAAGTGTGATAAGAGACCTTGGGACACGGGTGGACAGTAGTCTCCCCTTTGATAATCACATCGCCAAAGTGGTCAGGAAATCCTTCTACATGGCACACCTCACCACAAAAGGTTTCTCATACAGAAAAAAAGAGGTCATTGTTCCCCTCTACTCATCACTCATTAGACCCATTATAGAGTACAATGTCCCATTTGGTATGTACCTCACAAGACATCTACAACAACTGGAAAGGCCGCAAAAATACCTCACAAAGAGGATTACTGACCTCAAACAGATGCCTTAAGCAGACCGTCTCAAAAAACTCCAACTTTACTCCGTCACATATCGCCTACTCCGAGGCGATCTCTGCCTAACATACAAAGCTATGTCAAACCCAGAGTTGTTGGACATGCTCCACTTAAAGAAATCCCAATCGCTCCGAGCTACACGCTCTAGGGACCTAAACCTTGTCACCACAATAAACAGAACATGCTGGAGGGATAGATTCCTGTCCCAGAGACTTCTCATACTCTGTAACAGACTACCTATCTATGTCAAACAGAGCTCCTCAGTAGCACTCTTCAAGAAAAATCTTGATAATTGGATGGGTAATAGGAAATTCACCCCGGGGATCACTTCTGTAGTTCTGCTTGACAGGGGCACAGGAAAATAATTTTCTTGGGTGGCGAAAGCCAGTGTACATTTTTGTCTAGGCTTGTATAGGCCCCAGGGCCAATAGCCTAGTACCTACCTATGAACCTATGAACAATCCTTACTCATTCCATTAAAGCCTCTTAAAGAAGCTTTCACAAGAAAATTTACCTCATGAAAGATACTTTATTTGGGACCAAATAATAAATTCACTGAACATTAAAGTACCTGATGTTAGGGATTTTATATATCTAGGAGAAGAAATGATTTTTTAATGTTATTTTTGAAGCTTTTATTTTTATTGAAGTTCTTTGTCTGGCTGTGAGAAAAAAAAATCACAGGATTGCGAATGGAATGAATATTTATTTTCAGCAAAAAAATATGAATGTGAAGAAAAAGTTAATTATGCAAATTCAATCATATGATGTTTTTAAAAAAGGACACTGCAGTGCCCTAGCTAGGGTTTGTGTCATCCGGAGCTGTCTTAGAGTTTGCTGCCCCTCCCCCTCTTACAAAATCTTGGCTTAATGTGGACCCCCCTACACAGCCCTCCCCCTTCAGCCATTCCAGTGTACCATTACTTGGCTATTTCTCCCCATTTACCATAAACACTGTAATGTGTATACTGCTTTATGCTTTACTTCTACAATAATTATTTGCATTTCATTTAAAACTTATTTTAAATTTTAGAGCACAAACACTGATAGATGTCTGATATACAAAACAATACAGTCTCACAATGAAAACAGACTTGGCATTAAAACTTCTCTGCCCTTGAAATTCACATTCATTGAAACAGCATTGAAACCCACATTCAAAGAAAATGCAGTTTGCCTTTGGGGTGTTTTCAAATCATAGGCCCCTTGCACACAAATTTAGTACCATGCAAACATACATGTGTTCTTTGATTCACCTTCCTGATTGCATTAAATTATATTCATACCCCAGGATTCACAAATCCTCCATGTAAGACTTAATAAGTCTTACTCGGAGGCTGCAGTTGAATGGTATGACATCAGTGTGCCATGAATATTCTTGAGGGCACACTGACTCAACTGTAACTCCTACACGGACCAAGTATGAAAGCAGGGGGCATGTCCGACTGCCGAGCAGTATAAATGTCCACACCCTTGCAAGTGTAGTAAAAGCAAAATGTCAACACACAAGAGCGAGTTCACTCAAATGTACTTGCACCCAACACCACACACTCTGACACTGTAAACCCCCATCACAGTTATAAAAAGTAAATTATTTATTTATTTTTTTTAAATCCGCGATATAGCTGCCTGTATTTGCACATGTGTGTGTGGGTGTGCCCATTGCTTAGCTATAATTAGCAATTCCGACATGGAAGAGCATAAGAAAGAATGTTTATGCAAATCACACCAAAGCACAATAGCGTAATGGTAGAGTGGATGCACAAAGAGGAGGCATTCACGGTTCGAGTCCCACCACTTCCCTTCTTATTTATGTTTTAAATCAGTGTTTGAAATAATACCAGACATATATGATTAAAATATTATTAAAAGCAGTGAAATGGCCAATGTATCAGTGAACAAAATATATATTTTTAAAGGATCCAGATATATAATAGCCTGCCATTAAGCAGCGCTTTACCCAGCTTAACAGAGGTGCCCATAGTTTAATAGCGCTTTACACAGCTAAGCAGAGGTGCCCATAGTTGAATAGTGCTTTACCCAGCTAAACAGAGTCACCCATAGTTTAATAGCACTTTAGCCAGCGCAATAGAGTTGCCCAAAGTTTAAAAGCGCTTTATCTAGCACAGTGTGTTTGCGCGGACGTGTGCGCCACGCCAACCAGGGCACCATAGGGCACTGAGGAGCAATGTAGAGCAAAGTGGCTTAAATGCAGCCACACCCCCTAGCATGTCTGGACAGTATGAAAATAAAATGAATGACAAGGTTCGAACCCAGGACTCTGTTCGTCAGATGCAAAGTACAGAACCACTAAGCCATGACAGCTTAGGGGAAACATCCACTGTTAACATTCATATACTTAAGAATGATAGTTTAACCATTACTAAGCAGGTCTGCAGTCAGCCGAGAATTTTATAAAATGGCCAATCACAAAAAAGTGTGGGAAATGTGGCATATTTAAGCCCCACAGGTGGGAATACACGCCATAACTGATTGTAGCTCACATCTGCAGTTAGAATGTCTGGTGTCGGAGAGGGAATATGCTTCCGAGCACAACGTTGGGGCATCGAGGAGTCCAAATACATGGTTTGGCTCCTTGTCCACCATCACGAGTCAAGACTCCTGCAGGGCCAGTTCCAAGGGATGGAGTACAAGGCAGAGGCTTGGAACCGGTTAGCTCGTGACCTCACCAGTGCCACAGGTGTTCCTCGGACTGGTGAGCAGGTCCGTCACCACCATGCAGACCTGAAGAGACGAAAGCAGGACCGCCTTACCCAGTGGATACAGGAGGCCCGTGGGATGCGGGATGCCCCACAACTATGTAGTCATGGAATGCAGTATGTAAGAATTGATAATGGAGTATGTATAATGGATAAGTATGTCTCAATATCCCCTCATTTACTTTACAGCTGCAGGTGACCGTGCTATGAATCAGCAAGCCTATGCTGATAGGCTGCTAAGGCTGCGCCACCAGGCAGGTTAGTGATTATTCTGCATGTATTGTTATATAAAATATGGGAGAGAGCATGAAAGAAAGTGTTGTAGTCCAATAATACAGCCATAAAATTGCCTGAATAAGTCCTCTGCATGTACTGTCAGATAAAAATGTCAGAGAGGCAGAAAAAGAGTGTAGAAACCCATTGAGAAAGGTAACATATGTCTGGAATAATATCTCTGCAGGCACTATTATATAAAATAAGTGAGTGAGCCTGAAAAAAGAGTGTGCTAACCTATTAATAAAGGTATAATATGTCTTGAACATGTCTGCCATATACACCGTTAAAACAAATAAAGGAGTGAGCCTGTGGAAAAGTGTGTAATGTCATTAATAAAGTTCTAAAACCCAGAGTGTGTCTGTGTCACAGAGTCTGAAATGTTGTTGTACCCTTGCATTATACACACACTACTGTTTGAAAAGGTACTGGCAACCCAGAGTTGTGCAGTCCCATATAAAGTGGGTGATGGAAGTGCTAGTAGCTGTGAAACATATATACAGTCCACAACAGTCAGTTACTGGCTGGCATGAATAAGTAAAACTGGCACGTGTGTAGCATGTTATATTTTCCCCAAAAATGTGAGTGTGTGTCAAGAAATGCAGGGTTCTGTATAAATAGAAGTGAAAATGTCATGTGAAAACATCCCAGATATGTAGATAAAGAAATATAAATGCAATCAAGAAATATGTAGCAGTAACATCTGCATCCTGGACACTTAGTTTGTCAGATATAGGTCAGGCATATATTGAACTAGCCAAACCCATTACACAACCTAATGTATGGTGGCAAGTGTAATAATACATGTAGGGGATATACACTTGCAGTCACTAGGAATGTAGTGTAGATGAAAAGGTCATTAAAAGATGTTAACCAAGGTATTTTCTACACCCTACTGTATGTGCATAAACCATGCAATTCCACACCTCAGTGGGTATGTGTAATCTTAAATATTTGTTGGGACATATGTCCTATTGTTCTATAAATATTTGCATTCACGTTGATGCATGTGCCCTGTTTGAACACCGCAATCATGGTGGCCTTTTGCTACCAAACATCCCTGCATGCTGTTGGAATAACCACTGTGGTTCAATATATGCATGTGTTATGCTTGCTGTTCAACTGTTGTATCCTTGGTGTGTTGGGTTAATGGGAATATTATTGCATGCTGTCACAACTAATCTGGAATGCTGTTTTGCTTATGTTGTAATTAAACACACCTAATCACAGAACGTATGGGAAGATCAGTCCCAGCGGGCCCACCTGTCCCTCCTCAGCCGGTGAGTGCACCTGGCACCAGCAGGTCTGGTGCCCAGCCCAGGCTCCCCTCCTCCGTTGGTCCTGTGCCACCTTTGGGTGGAAGTGCTGCAGGGGGTGGGGCTCTTCCCCCCAGTGCAAGTGTGGGCGGAGAAGGGCCACCTGTCACCCTTCGAAGGGTCTGGGTTGTGGTGCGTAGGGAGATCCAGTGTTCAGTCGCTGATCCCCTACACCAGCTTGAGGCGAGAGTGGTGCATCTCACGGGTGAGTCTGCCCATCCTACACAGCCGCCAGCACAGCCACCCTTGGGGCTGTGAAGGTGCAGTGGTGACTGCCCATGGGTGGGGATCTCAGTTCCGCTGTTACCATCTGTGGGCTCATGGGCTTGCGATTTCAAGCAACCTTCCCCATCAATTGTGTTCACCCACCCCATGTGTCAAATTCCACCCCGGTATGCATCTTGTTTGTCTTGTCTGTTTACCTCCCCAACCTACCTCCCCAAATATACCTACATCCCCTACCTCACATTCCACTCTCACCTGAAAAAAAAATTAAAACAAAGGGCAATCTGTTTTCACAAAAACATTACACCCCATACATAGCTGCCCATTTCGCACACATGTCCTCCGTACATGTAAACTGATAATTATAATTGGCATTACAACATACTCTGTTGTCCTCACCCCTCTCTCAGGGGCGGAAGGTTGCAAATTTCACACCAAATTACGAACATATGCACAGCTGTTGCTGGTACAGAAATGGGAAGCTATGGGCCTTCCCTACACCCTTCCTGCACATCCCAGCTGGTTTCCCTACTGTCTTTCCCTCTTTGTGCCCCCTTTTTCACCACTTTCCTATCTCCCCATTTTCTTTTCTTTCAAAGAAATTAACGCGGGGGTTAGCGGGAGTAAGCACTTTTAAGCAGTAGTTAGTGGGGGTGTGCAAGTGTGAGCTTGTGTGCGCTTAGCTAAGCATCACTAAGCATCACGCAAACCCACGCAAACCCTCTTACAACTGCTTAAAAGTGCCTTAGTCACTCTGTATGACAGGGCCCTTGTATTGCTCAGCAGCAAAATAAAATACACCTGCCAGTCTCGAACCCCAGACGTTGGGCTCACCAGTCTGCATGAAGTACCACTACACCACAACAGCTATACAATACCTTGGTGCTGAAAGAAATATATCATGCATTACAATGAGTGAATGTAAAGGGAGAATAGGAATGGCATAACACAAATCATGTTCTGTGGCCCTTAACCAGCAAGTGTTGTGGAATTGCATGACATGACTGTGAAAATAGAACCAGCCATGCTAGTAGGGAATAATGTTGCAGTAGCACCTTACAAACCCCACACAGTATCAGAGCAGGATAAACACTGGCATATTTGAATAGGTCAGAGGCCAGACCTCCCAACTGTGACTGGTTTACAGGGATATCCCTGATTTGCACATATATACAGATATATAGAAATATAGATTTATAGAATTATAGATATATATATCTATATATACATATATACATATAAAGATAGATATAGATATATGTAGATATATATAGATATATATATGGATATATATTGATATATATGGATAAATATAGATATTTATCGATATATATATGGATATATATAGATATATATAGATATATATATGGATATATATGGATATATATAGATATATATAGATTTGTATGGATATGTATGGATATGTATAGATATGGATAGATATGTATATATGTATGTATATATATATATATATATATATATATATATATATATATATATAGAGAGAGAGAGAGAGAGAGAGACACAGGGTCATATGTACTACAACAGGTGCCTGTTGTCCAAGGCATGGACTGAACACCAGTGTTGATACTGCAGTGCCATACCCCATTCCAAAACACCTTACGCAGTAACAGCCACATAGGTGGTAGCCTGCCTAACACTGAAGGTGTCAGAAGGGAACACGGGACACAGGTGGACAGTAGGCTCCCCTTTGATAATCACAGTGCCACAGTAGTCATGTAATCTGTCTACGTGGTACGTGTCATCACAAAAGGTGTGTCATCTAGGGAAATATAGGTCAGTGTTCCCCTCTACTCATCACAATGCCCCAAGTTGTATGTACCTCACATGACAACTACAGCAAGTGGAAAGGCCACTGACATACCTAACAGCTCTGATTGTCAATGTAGCATTGTTTACACCACTGTTAGGTGTGAGTATGTATTGTCCACCCATGTGCCACTTGGCTGAGGTGTAATGTATTGCCAGCATGTGTTAGTGAGTGGACATTACGTGTGTGATGTGTGCAGTACAGATTAGCAAGTGTACATCTGTGAACATGGTCGCTGTGCACTGTCTGCATGTACGTGCATAGTGGACCCATGGGACGTGTGGCATACCCTGTTGTACACATTGTTAACATCTCATAGTATCTTTCAATGGCCAGTATGCATTCTACTACAGTTATGTACTAACATGGGTAGACATGTGTGTATGACATGGGTTGACATTATGCTGTCGGTGATACCATTAATATCTGTCAATGATTTGTGGTCTGGTAGTATACACAACCTCAACAGCATAACTATAAGCAATCATTGGATGATGTCCTGACAAATGACACATAGTCGTAGGGAACTCAGTAACAGTTGGATCCTTCCAGTGCTACACTATAACACTAACCAGTGGTAATGACCGCCACCCATTCCTGTGACCACACCTGTTTGGCATATAGCCCCCTTAGGTACATGCAAACACACTAGGGATGTGTCCATTCAAATCTGGAAATGCATGCATTGGCCTACAATGCATTCCCTGGATGGGACGCATATCCTACACAAGGGTATCATACAGACAAATACGTGTTGTCTGATACATGCTGTATAGCAGTAAGCTGACTATGGCATAGTCATCCTCATGTACTATACATACTATCCCGTCAGTAACACACAGGTGGTAGCCCTCAACATGTATGTTGGGTACCAATGTGTACATACAGCCTCATGTTATGTCATGTGTCCCTTGGTATCCACATATCCATAGGTACTGTGGAGTCCCAAGGTGTATCACATAAGACATTAGAGGCCTGAATGCATATCCACAAGGCAGTTGTACACCTATAAAGACTGTCCATTATTGGCAGTCATTGTTGTGTATGAACATGTCTGACACATACCCCAGGCATATACCCTCACTCACACTACTCTTAAGTAACTGTCATGGGTGTGTGTGGCACAGATGACCTTGGCCACAGAACATGACAGTGGATGGCCTTGTCACATACATACATATGTGACCTATGATCTGCGAAGCAGCGGCACAACCTGTCAATGGAAACAAATGTATGCATGTAGTATGCAGGCTTCACATCTATGTACTGATTGAGGGGACATGTACACATATATATTTGTCATGCAGATACCTGATGTGTGCAATGCACTTACTGTTGTAATCATAATATGTCATACCATAGTAAAAGCAAAACCCACACCCTGTCAATGGAAACAAATGTATTCATGTAGTATGCAGGCTTCACACCTATGTACTGATTGAGGGGACATGTACACATATATATTTGTCACGCAGATACCTGATGTGTGCAATGCACTTACTGTTGTAATCATAATATGTCATACCATAGTAAAAGCAAAACCCACACCACATTGAGAAACACAGTCAGCATTTGCAGGATTCAAACCCCTAACTAACTATGTTATGATACTAGAGAGAGATGCATTAACACGGTGCGCTATTTGCTTTATTGGGAGGTTTGCCTTCCCCGTCTGTATTTGTAGGATCGTGACATTATCAGTCTTTCCAAAGAGGAATGTACCTCTTTTAGTGTGTTTTCCCAATCTCCAAAAAGGGCACTCCTTTCAAAGACAATTGCATTCATACACACAACCACCACAGTCAGCGTTTGCAGAATTCAAACCCCTACCTAACTATGTTATGATACTAGAGAAAGGCGCATTAACACGGCACGCAATTTGCTTTATTGGCTTGTTTTCCTTCTCCTGCTGTATTTGTAGGATGGTGACATCATCAGACTTTCCAAAGAGGAATGTACCTCTTTTAGTTAGTTTTCCCAGTCTCCAAAAAGGAACACCTCTCAAAGGTAACACGAATTGATAAGTTGGAAAAAGTACAAAGTATTTTATTACCTCACAATATATTTCCAATCAACAACATTGACTGTATTTACAATAACACCTCTAAAGTCGCTAGTATGAAACCTGGGTTTGATACAATCCCTGTACAATACCGCCCATTACAAGGAACATTCCTGGATAAAGAAAATGTGACTATTAATGTTTCGGAGAGTCCCACTGCTGATAATTCTATGCCTTTCAACAGTTCAAATATGATTTTGCGAGCTGAACAGCGATCTACCAACCACAAGGCAAGTTTGGGAGCACCGGACGTCACGACTGTAGTAGAGTTAGGTAGTACTAACCAAGTAAGGCAGAGGAGAATTCCAGCCGACGACGACTTTTTACAGACAACGCAAGCAACCTTCACTTTGGGTAAACCGGACTCTTCACAGTCGCGTGCACCTAGTACACTGGTTTTACACCAAGGAGACATTGTTCCAATTATTACAGAGGATTTATCCAGCGACAAAATTCCGAACAAAGGGACTTCTGTTCAGTCTACTTCGAATATGCCAATTGTAAACATGTCAAGGTTAGCAGGACACAATGTTTATGAACCAGCGTTGGTGAGTGGTATTAAGCAGACTGTACCCAATTATTCTAAATGGATTAACAATAACCCTACGTTCAATAATGAGCAAATGACTTTGAATTCAGTAAATGATAACGCTGATGTAGAATTTTTAAGTAATTTGAAAGAGTTTGATAGCACATTGCTTAAGATTAAAAAACTAAAACTCGAAATTGCATATTTTAACGAATGTCTAACTAGGAAAATAGTGCCTAAAGGTTTAAGGCACTTTCAATATCCTACAGGACTAATTGCCAACTCTGAATTTCATGTCGAATTGTGTAATATGTATGACAGGCATGGTTTTGACCTATTGAAACTTATGAGCAAGCATTATGCTTTACAAATTGAACATCTGAATAGTGAAGCGATAACGCTTGATGATAGGATAAAAACTGACATGAGATTTGAGAGTTATAGTTTTGAATACAGTAAATTATTTAAGAACATTGATACACACTTGGTCAAATTGCAGGCCATTAAATCTAAGAAACTTGAAAGGGATTCCAAAGCATACAAGGAAGGCTCTGCATACCCTAAACCCAACAGTAGCCAGGTTTGGAAGGGCAAAGGTAGTATACGTGGGAATGGAGCTAACATGCATTTAGCTAAAGTAGTACCTCATGATCACAACAGTTCACCCGATAGCAATAGATATGAGAGTGAGGAACAGACTGTTTTTCATGACAGTATGATAGCTGAGCCACACAATGAATTGCGTAGGAGTGAAAGGTTGTTGAATAAAAACAACACAGATTCCCACCAATCACACAATACAAATAGCCGGGATTTTCATCATGAACAGGGGAATTTTTTAGGAGCACGTCCCAAAGCACAACGCCAACGTCAGAACCACCACTATCCGTTGAGGAACAACCGTTAGTGGATATTATTTATTCCCCCAGGTACCATGACTCTATATTGGAGATAGAAGAGTCCGAGTTGAGTTATGAAGATATACACCATGTGCCCACGATTACCACTAATACAATAGGTGATTTCAACGTTTACAATTTTACTAGTGTTGACATCTCAGTTGAAATGGCGGATTTGATGGCTAAAGGTTTAACTTATGTACCTGAACATCATTTTGATTTAGTTCAAGCTTTAATTGATGTCAAGCTCTTTACACTGAAGCTTAACTTCAGGTTGATGATGGGAGGGGAAGCTTATTTGGTGGATAACAACAAATTACATGTTTCCAGTACGTTTAACCCTCCATTACACCCACTGTTAGTTATGTTTGAATTAATGTGTGAGCTTGATATCAGGCGGCATACAAAGAACCGTAACACGAAGTTAACACACAGGAATAGTGAAGAACTAGGGAACATCAGGTTTCTTCAAATGAATAACCTACGTATATGCAAACCCGATAAAGGCGGAGGAGTTGTAATCTTTGATAACAATGATTACTTCACACGTATGGTATCAGTTTTGGATACTGAAGCCTATGTTCTGAGTTCTAGGAATGAAATCAATACCGCCTACCAAGTAATCAAAGACCAACTGGAAGAGATGTACATTGAATGTAGGATTGATCAAGAACAGTACATTTACATGACCACGCTTCATCCCAGGATTCCATTCTTATTCGGGATACCAAAAATACATAAGAACATGAATAACCCGCCTATGCGTCCTCTTATAGATAGCCGTGGTTCACCCACCTATGCCTGTGCAAAGGTTGTTGACCACATCTTAAGGAGATATGTCACCATGGAGCCACAGATCTGTAAAGATTCATGGACATTTCTATCTAAAATCAATGAAATACACTTTGAAGCACATTACAACTTGCTGACAATAGATGTTAAAGATCTGTATACCAGTATTCCTCTGGATATAGCCATTGAATGGGTCTGTGACAGGTTAAGAGCTAGGGAGGCCAGGAGTGATGAGATTTCATTGGTAGCAGAACTACTTGACCTCACACTACCTAGGAATTACTTCATGTTCGGTGACAACTTTTATTTGCAGAAGGTAGGAGTAGGAATGGGTTCCCCATATGGAGCTAGCGTGGCCAATCTTGTCATGGCACAATGGGAACATCTTTATATCTTGAACAATCCTACACTTTCTGACCAGTTGGTCTACTACACCCGGTATTTGGATGATATCTTCATTCTTTTCAATGGGAATGAACAACAAGCTATTTCATTCATTGAACTTTTGAACAATTCCACTGATTTCCTTACTTTCACTTCTTCGTTCAGTAGTATTGAGGTGGCATACTTAGACATTCTTCTAACTAAAGACATGAATATGGCTTGTTTTAGTTCAAGAATATATAGGAAACCACTTTATTCCAACACTCTACTTCATTTCACAAGCTGCCATCCTTACAAACAAAAACGTGCAGTAGTGAAAGGACAGCTGGTTAGAGCAGCGAGAATTAATAGTAGAGAAGTAGATTTCATAGAAGAATGTAACACACTTAAAATTATGTTTCTTAGTAGGGGTTATCCCTGTAGTCTACTTAATGAACTTATAGATGAGATCACCACCAAGAGGAACAACAATTTTTATGTGCCACTTCTACAGATGAGAGCGACAGACAGTATGGTAACAGTGGTAAGTTCAGCGAGTCCTGGGAGAGTAGTCGGGTCAGAAATTCCTAGATTTATTACTACATTTTCAGTAGACAGTACCACTTTGTGGGAAATTATCAAGAACAATTGGCAACTATTTGGGGTAGACTCGACCATATCGAACAAACTAGGACCCAACCCTTCAGTGACCTACAGAAGAGGTAGGAACCTTAAATCTTGGTTCAAAATGAAATCTACGTTGGTGAGGACCCCAGGAATGTTTAGATGCCACAATTGTAATTATTGTAGGTTTATTATAGAATCAAACAGATTCAAAACGAACAAAGGTGAATTCAAACTTAAACATAGATTCACATGTAATTCTAAACAGATAGTATATTTAGCTATATGCCAAAATTGTACATCATTGTATGTAGGGAAAACCGAACGTAAATTCAAAGACAGAATCTACGAACATCAGTATGCTATCAGGAAGCAAAAGTCAACAAACGCACTAGCAAAACATGTATTGGAGAACCCAAATCACCAATTTAAATTTATTGGTATTGATCAAGTGCAACAAGACAGTAGAGGTGGTCCAACCCCACTGAAATTATTAGCGTTGGAATTGGGATGGCAAATCAGGTTAGAAACATATCACCCTCCAGGGCTAAATGAAACATGTTCTATAGGGTGTATACTTAGTCTACTTAGTTTAAACAGATAGATATGTTACAATACTATAACATCCCTAATTAATTTACTAAGGTATGTTTAGAATATAAGACAATGTTATAGATTAACAAGTTACCATAACAATTTTGAATATAAATTAAATTAATGGAATGCATAATTGTGACCACTTTCAACATTACTGTTATGTGAGGTTTAGTTTTGTGACTTCAGAAGGACTGTTATTTTTATATATATATATAATTATATATATATATTTTTCAAAATTTTTCTATTAATTTTTTTGAAATATACATACTTTGACATATTTTATTCTATATATATGTTTTTTTGATATGACTTAGTTAGTAAACATGATGTTTAGAGCAAGATGTTTTAATGTTATTTATGTAGTCTTGTCATGATTTTTAACATTTAATGTATTTCAGTTACTGTTGCTTTAAATATGTAATGAATGTCCGTTAATAATGATTAACTAATCATGGTTTTAATATAAATTAGCTGTGTAACTTGATGAGTTTACTCTGAAGAAGTCTGCCTTTCAGTAGCAGACGAAAAGCGCTTAAGAAATAAACTCTCTTGGATTAACTTTGTATTTTACTTTGTTCCAGTCTGCTGCCTGGTATCGTTTTCATTCTATTTCAGGAGTGACAGCATAAAGGAGGATTACGTAGCTTGCTTTTTGGTTTATTAGTTGGTTTTGTCTTTTTCCCAAGTATGACGTCTCAAAGGAAACTGCACAAACACACACGCGCACTCACAGTTTTCAGGCTTCAAACCCCTATTTAACTATGTTATGATATTAGAAAGAGACGCATTGACATGGCGCACTATTTGCTTTACTGGCTTGTTTCCCTTCTCCTGCTGTATTTTTAGGATGGTGACATCATCAGACTGGACATGGTGATGTGTGTACACTTTGTTTTATGCCATTTCAGGAATGGTCCATGTGGGTCAGCAGGTGTCAACAGCTTGAACAAGACCTCATAATCCTTACCTTGTGTGATCTATCTGTGCACACATTGACATTGCGTCATATGTCAACACATATTTATGCACAGCTTGTTGGTTTTGTGGATACTACAGGTGTCTGGGATGTTGATAAAGGGCTATTCAAAGTCTATGTGAGACATGTGTAGATGTGTTCATTGATGTATGTCCTGGGTGGCAGCCTTGCAAACAGTCTAGCATGTTTGGGAACTATGATCCACACATGAACATACCACAGTTGGTAGGGTTGTGTGTATGTCAGCTTCCAATAGCTCTGTTTATGACTGCAACCATGATGGACTCCATGATCTTGCAGATCAGACTTCATAGGTGTACTGGACTTGACTTCCCATGGTGTGTTGTGCACTAACACTTGTGGGGAGTGCCATATGTTACTGTGACACATTCAATGGTTCCACATCCTGTGTAGGGGGTGAGGCTCAGCTGACTGTTCAGGTGCAGGATCTGTTTGTTCTGTAGTTTGTGCATGACACATACTGGGAATCAATGTATTTGACTTGCTGCCATGTTTTTGGCAGTGGGGGTAGCTGCTCATCCATTCTACATGTGATATCTCCTGGTATGACGATATGGCCTATTGTCAGTGGGAGGTGGGTATGTACATATGGGCATGTCTGTCAGGATGTTGGAATTGTCAGTCAGGTACAGTTGGCCCTGACTCAGGACATATATGGGTGTACATTGCTATTTATGACATAGCTGAAGGAGGTGTCATGATTCAGTCTGGACTCCTTCTCAGCTACTCTTTACAAAACACCAACGAACATGAGCACTAATCCCTGTTATACTCTTTTACACACTTAACACCCTACTGATCCTTTGTGATTCGGCTACAGAGTATGTCATCATAATATCCTGGCATGTCCAGGGGTCGGTTTTGTGTGTACTCTCCAGTCCAGCTGGTGAATATTGTAATATTGACACAATGTCACATCTGCCTCATGTACACAGACAACCCTCTCCTCCTCCAGACAAACTCAGATATATGTGTGAGATACACCTATAGAGACATACAAGGTGCTGAACTCTCTCGACCCATGACTGGCACAGTCTATCAGGTGGTGAAGGTAACCACACACACCACATATCAGTCTCATATATCCTCTAGTGACAGCACTCAAACCACATTATCACACATAGACATACTCGGATTCTGTAAATGTACTCTGCCTAAGCAGCAGAGACCTCCAAAGCAGACACACACACAACTGCTACCCCACTACAATACCCACATATCACATAGTTCACAATGTCAGTATGCCACACAGTCACTGCCCTTCGGGCTAAACAACACACCTAATACACTTGTAATAGATGACACTTATTGTCAGACACTCTGACGTACCACTCACCAGCCCTAACAAGGGAATAGTCACTTTGGGCTGTCTGTCGGGTGCCAGGGTCTGCCACATAACACAGGCAGTCAGGTCACTCCAAAGCAGGTACAGGACTGGCACCATCATTGTCCATGCTGGTGCGTAAAACCTCAGATGTTACTCCCTGGACCACATGACCTGATACATGGAGGAACACTCTGATCATGTAGCCCAGGCCAGTATGACCCTGACCTTGTCTAGCATCTTACACCCACCAATTATGATGTTACAGTATACAGACAAACATATCACGTTTAACAGTTGCCTAACAAATTTGTTTCATTCATAGGGGATACAGTGTCTGTCAGCCTGTGGTGACATGCTCAACATGCCACGTAGCTTCACTATGGACAGCTTGCACCTGTCACCCTTGGACTTTGGAATGCTGGCTAAGGCTCTTGCTACCACCATAGTGCCTTTTTTAAGCAGGGCTCAGAAGACAAACCCACCTCCATAGACATTACAGGTTAAATGAAACTAAGGGTAATGCTGCTCAACACTAGATGTGTTACCCTCATATTGCTGCCACTCAGGACTCTCCTCAGTATGGAGCATAGTGATATCTGTGCACTAACAGATGCCTGGTTCAGGCTCACTTATGCACACCAGCACTACCAGGTTATGTTTCATACCATGCTTTCTGACAACAAGACTTGGAACAGACAACACAACTAGGGGGAGTATCCATATACATAACAGATACACACACCTCTGGATTAGTAGCACTGCACAAAGCATCACAGACCATACATATACAACTACCATTGTGCAAAACTGCCTTTCAGTTTGTTGCCTGCTACAGACCACCCTCCCAAACTCAGGAACCACACTCGGCTTTCATGGGAACTGTGGAGAATATGAAGTTCTCCACAAACACCATTATACTGGGTGACTTCATATACACAAATATTGACTGGGAATACTATTCAAGCCCCAACACCCTCACCCAACAGTTGCTACAATTTGTAGACTCATATGCTATGGCACAAACAGTCAGCACAGCCACAAGGGGGAATACATATTGGACCTGATCATCACCAACATGGGGACTCTGTGTTCCACACTAGCGATATACCCCTCATTGGTAAGGTCAGAACATACATGTATCTCACTGGACATACGTATACGCTCCACACACCCATCCTAGGTAATCTTGGTGAACTTCTCATGAGCCAACGTCTCACTTCACCAAAGCAAGGTGGTATCCTTCAGAGACCCTGAGACAGTGGCAAATATGGCTCACACTGCTGAATCCTTTACATACACATTCTATGGACACCTAGTGGACTGCATGGATTGTGCTATCCCAAATAACAACAGGACTCACTACTCCAATGGCAGGGGACCTGCCCGGTAGACCCCAGCCATTAATAAGCTGTACAATGTCAGGAGGATGCTACTACATGACAGAGCACAATCCCAGACTGGGAAAGCATATGTGATCTGTACTAGCAGACAGCTACGATCACTCATGAACTTTTCTAAGGGCCGCTTCTACCAGACAATTGCACCAGACACGTAGGACTATCACACAGCCTTCTTCAGTTATGTCAGGAACCTGGGTGGACACTCACTGATATGCTGTGAGTTACTGCATACTGACTAAACGTACCCTGAACCCACTGGCATTGCCAACATCCTGGCAAACAGGTTCTGTGCAGATGTCTCCCCCCATCCCCCCTAAGGAGCAACTATCCATCCCAACAGAGTATAACCTCCCTGACATCACACAGTAACAGGTGAGTGCTGCCCTCCCCAAAGTGTACATCACAGAATCAATGGGACCAGACGGTGTCCCGGCCTGCATCTTACACGAGCTTCATGACAGATGTAACCCTCACATTACATCACTGTTCAATATCGGAGTTACTGCAGGATATGTACCCAAGGAATGGTGTACTGCGACAGTGGTCCCACTCCACAGAGTTGGTGCCATGACGGAGCACAGACAATATTGCCCTATAAGCCTAACTAGCCTGTTCTACAAAGCTATGGAGAGTATTGTCATGGGACTCAAACACATAGACATCGGGAACCTACAGACACTGTGTCCTACACATTTCAGCATTGTTGTGGGCAGATCTTGCCTCTTGAACCTGTTTGTATTCTTTAAACGGTAAACAGGTCCATTGACATAGGGATGGTTGTCCACACAGCCTACCTGAAACTTGCAAAACCCTTCAACACAATAACCCACTGGGCCATTATGCATAGGCTCACCAGCGTCGATATGGACACATATCTTGCACGATGGATTGCTACCTGGATCAGGGATAGCACCCACATGGTCAGAATTGCAGGTGCCATGTCTGACTATACACCAGTTACACATGGCATCCCACATGACTCGGTCCTGGGACCTCTCTTGTTTAGTATATATTTGTCTGACATACAGGCTACCACAGAGGGAATATGGCTGAACATGTCTGCACTTGACTGCAAACTGGGTGCCATGATCAACTCTCCAGCTGCCACATGCATACTCAAACAGGGTCTCACAGAGATGGATGAATGGTGCCTGAGCCATGCCCTACAGCTAAATGCCATTAGTTGCATAGTCATCCCCTTTGGGAATAACAACATGCCCACACATTACCACATAGGTAGCACTCCATTACATACAGTAGGAGTTGTTAGGGGTTTGGGGACATGACTTGTTCATACTGTCGACTTTGACATTCACGTTGCCAAAGTGGTTGGACACACCTTCTATGTGGGCCACCTTATCCCATATGGTTTCACATCTAGATTGAGTGAGTTCATTATGCCCCTATACTCATCACAACCATGCTTGGTTACAATGCCAAATTTGGGTGTACTTTACCCGACACCTGCAGCAACTGTACTGGCCACAGAAGTTCCTCACCAAGCAGATCTAGGGACTCACACAGATGCCCTGCACAGTTCGGATGCAGTAACTCCAGCTCTACTCAGTCACTTACCACCTACTCGGATATGATGTGTGCCTGTTGTTTACAGATATACCCAACCCAGATTTACTGGACATGATCCATCTCAGGATATCCAACTCCCTTGGAGCTACACACTCCAGGACGTATACCTCAGCACTGATGTTAATAGGACATGCTGGAGGGACAGATTCTTATCCCAGAGCCTCCACTCACTCCAGATTGTAATCCCAGTTTCACATAGGCAGAGCCACCCACTGACCACCTACAGGAGACATCTTGATGACTGTATGTGTGATCGTATGTTTACCCCTGGGATATCTTCTGTGTCCCTGCTAGACAGAAGCACACTAGCCTAAATGTACATGGGCTATCTTGTGTGACCTGCTATTCACACACACAGTGTAGTAATCTGACAGGGTTGTGAATGCCAAACACACTCTGGCTAGGCTTGTACATGCCCTAGGGCAGATAGCCTAGTATCGACCTCTGAACCTATGATAATGTTCAGGATGCACAATGTTTATTGCTGATACTGTTTGCAGGTCTTTATCGTCTTTGCTTTACCAGTTTCTATGAACAACTTCAGTATCTGCAGAACATATTTGATTATGACAGGGTTCCACTATATTATAGATGTGTCTGTTGTCATATAACTGTGTGCACAGGGTGGATTGCTGGATAGTGACAGGTTCCTGGGTTAACACATTTAACTGCCAGATATGCGTGGCCCACTGCTGTACTCAGACATGGCCTAAGTGTGTGAGCATGCCCAGTTCAGGCTTTCCATGTTTTGTTGCCTGACATTTGTCTCCTTTATTCCAAGTGTGTGAGCATGCCCAGTGTGACCTTTCAGTATGTTGCTATCTGAGGTCCACTACATTTGTTGATGTGTGTGAACATGACCAATATTAACATTTATACTGTATGTGTTGGAAGTCAGGTTCTGTTCTTACTGCAAGACTCATCTTTGTGTCATAACTCAACAGGGATTATGCTGTGCCTGCAGTGTTTCAATGAGATACTTTGCATAGACTTATCAACATTCCTTCATACAGGCTGACCACTGCAATACTGTCATGATTTAGTGGTTCAGTACTTTGACTATAGTTCACAGTATCCTGGATTCGAGGCCCATCACTGCTTTATATTTTCATACTGAGCAGACCAGACAGCTTAAGGGCCAGTTAAACAAATATGAGCATGTTGGCTTTTGTTCAGCTATGCCCTACTTAGACCAGGCTTGTCCGACATTGCTCAATATTCACCAACATTGCTGGACGTTGCCCAATATTCCTCAACATTGACCACAGTTGTACTAGTTGGTGTGTGCGATTTTGTTTGCATATACTACATGGTGGTAAATGCTGTTTAGCACTGCTTTATATTGCTTAACACATGGCAATCATGCCTTAGGTGGTGCTGCAGGGCTGCCTATGTCGGACGCACATACTACACTCCCTGTACATGTTTGAAATCAGGTAGTGTCAACTTAGGCATCCCTTTTACTATATGTGCGAGTCAGAGAGAGGTATAATTTCCAGAGTTCCTACTGAGCCAGTGTATGTGCTATTCGTTGCCTCTTTGCCAAGGCCAAAGCATACTGGGCATGCCTCCTTCTGCCTACTGGGGCAGGCTCAGGTTGTTCCTTCTCCGAGTCATGGTCTGCCTGTGATGGCCTTGGCAATGGTGGGGGGCTGTTTGGCCCAGGCCTATGCTGGTCCTGCTGCAGCTGTTTTCACAGGATCATATTATGTAGCATAGCACATACCATGACAATTTGGGTACATGTAGTTGGTGAGTACTGCAAGGCTCCACCAGATGTGTCCAGGCACCGGAACCGTGACTTGAGCAGCCCAAACACACGCTCTATTACATTACGTGTTTGTGCGTGTGCCTCATTATGGCGTTCCTGTTCAGGTGTTTGTGTGTTTCTGATGGGTGTCATCAGCCACGGCTCCAGTGCATAGCCAGCATCCCCCACTAGGTGACCATGTGGGATGTCCCCATTGGCAAATGTCTGGTACAGCTGCGTCAGATGCCAGATATGGGAATCATGGTAGCTTCCAGGGCAGCCTGCACACACATTCAGTATTATGCCCTGGGCATCACACATGACCTGGCAGTTGATGGAGGGGAAGCCCTTGCGGTTGAAGTAGACCCTACCCCGCTCGCCGGCTGGTGCTTTGATGCATATGTGCGTGCAGTCTATTGCACCCACAACCTCAGGGTATTCCGCTATTTGCTGGAAGAGATGCATATTGCTGGCCAATACCTCACGGGAATTGGGGGAATATACATGATCACCAACATGTGCTGACATGGCATCCAGGAACTGGTGCAGTGCCCTGGATGCTGATGCCTGTGATATCCCCATCATATCACCAGTTGGTCTCTGGAAGGTACCTGTTGCTAATATTCTTAGACCAACACATACTTTGGTTTCCACTGGGATGGGTTCCCCTCTGTTGGTTCTGTGTGTGAGGAGTGGTCTGCACAGCTTAACAATTTTCTGCAGAAGGTCTCTGTCCACTCTATAGTGCTCCACTATCTCCAGCTCATGCAGCCCCTGGTAGGTTACCCTGGGCCTGTACACTCTTCTCCGTCTCCTCACTGTGGGTTATCCAGCAGCATTTCCATTGTCCCCACCCTCAGCATGTTGCATATGTCGCCTTATAACAGCAATGGCAGCCCCTAATATTTCTTTGTCTCAGTAAAGCTTTTTTAGTTTTCACTTCTATTAGCTTACTGCAGTGTCTATTGTGAAAAACATAATGGACTGTTGTTTCCAGAGTTTTAAGTGCTAGGCTGGGCTGGGCTAGTGTACTGCCTGTGTAATTGCCTGATTCTGATTGTTTTCACCTGCTAGCTCTGCTAGTACTCCCTGGTAGCTTCCTACTATTTGTTGTGCTTCCTTTTTCCTTTCTGTTTCCTAAGGGGGGAGCGCCGTGCACAGAAGCACAAACACGTGCACAGCAGCTAACACACGAGCACACATGCTTACACGAGCTAAAACTTGCTTATTCGGATTAAAACATGAGCACACCAGCGCAAACGGGCTTACAACTCTTTAAACAGCCTTATACATGCTTACTCCGGCTTAAACGCGCGCACTCACTCTTACACCCGCGCACTCTGTCTTACTCGGGTTTACAGGCGTGCACACGCAGGCATGCACGCTCAGCAAGAAACATTGGTGTTATCCACGGCATACACATTCCATTTCTTGCCTTTCCCTAGCCTACCTGTTGACACAACTCTTTCCATGATGTGTAAATGACAGCAGACACATGCCACTCTGCTCCAATGAGCTTCACTTCTTTCATACATACCTCCCTCATGATGTCACCTATCTTCCACTCTGTTACTCCCCTTATCCTACTCCTACACTCCATTGACTGTGCTCATTTGCTATGTAAACTTGCGATTCACTATCCTAACCCTCATTTACATAGGATTGCCTACTAATGCTTGGTTACATGTCTTAGACTGAGCTTCCCCCCTTAGCAACCTCTACTCGGTGGCCAAGTTGTCTTCAGCCTGCCATTCCCTTGCATTGTACATTAACAATTTAAATAAGATCCACATTTGTGGGTTTTAATTTTTAGTTTTCTGGGTTTTAGAGTGCAGCCCATTTGTGCGGCACTACGCTATGCTTAATCATCGGAAATCGGAGAAAAAAAATTATTTTTATTTTCATATTGCATCAGGAAACATTTCCAATGGCCATATATTTGGCCATTGGCATGCTTCCTGCACTGGATGTAGCCTTTATTTGGAGCTGTCACAGTTCCGTTTTGCTATTTGCAGAACGGTACTCAGTTGTCAACTGAGTACATTTCTGCAAATAACACTGCCCTTACTCAGACAGGTTCGGGTTTCCTGAATCGCAAATCTACCTCATTTACATGCCTTTCACCAGCAATTCAGGTAATTTGCATATCCCAGCCCTGTCCGTGTAAGAGCCGTTTTAGGAGCTCTCTTGCACGCCCCTGCAGGCTGTTCCTGGATTGCTCGTCGGACATGATGGCTGCACGGAGTCTTACTCTACTCTAAGACTCCGTGCAAGCCTTCGTGAATCCGGCCCTTTGTATAATACAGCACACTTGTTAGAGTGTGTTTTAAATTAGTTAACATTTCCATTATAGAAGACTATTCAAACTTCTGTCATTACAATCCACCACTATCAATAAATATGCACAATCTCTGCAGAAGTAAAATTCATCTAAATAATTCTACATTAAAGAGATCTGTAACTAATGAAAAGGTTGCTGCTAGCAAACAGCTTTATATTTCATTGTTTCATCTGCAAATAAACTGCCTGTTGTCTTTGAAGAATAAATTGCCTATGTTACATTACAAAAATGATAAGCTAGTAATATTGCAATAGGGAATGGATGGCAAACTGATAACAGGTTCGTAGTTAGTATGTATCTCCTCCAAAGGAGGAATTCACAGGACTGCAGCATCCACTTTCTTTGAAGTAAAACATAGTACAGTATCAGCAATCCAGCTATATACTGTGGGAGTGGCCTTCTGCATCAATACACCCCAGCAGCAAATAAAATGATCAATACATACAGCCAGCAGCAGTAAACAAAATGATCGGACACCCCAGCAGCAAACAAAATCATCAGACACCCCAGCAGCGTACAAAATGATCAATATCGGCAATGCAGATCAGTGAGCATCATAAGAACAAATGTGACCAGTAATATTTGGAAAGGCAGGATAGATATTTGCTGAAAGGGAACTGCAGTGAAAAGTAATATTTCCATCTATGCAGGCAGCATAACAACAGTGAAATGAGTAAATGTGAGCAGCAATAAAACTCTCCTAACCTGGAAGTTGCTGTCTGTATTTTAAAATTATGCAGCTGGAGCAGGCCAGACAAGAAGAACATGACATTTACAACCAACCACGTATGGGACTGCAGACCGCTCTAAAGAAGAACACACTGAGAAACATTTTTTTTTTTTTTTTTTTTAATTAAAACTAATAAAGTTAATGCATGCACACAGTCCCAAAAGTGCCACCTGGGGTGGACCACCCCTCTCGCCCCCACTCCCCGGCTATGCCATGCAGTGCAAAAGTAAAATGTTAAGTGTATAGATGAATATATAACAAAATGTGTTGGAATCTAGTGAGCAGATCATAAACATAAGAAAGATTTAATAGATGGACCAGCTAACATACAGAATAAATTTACATTAATAAATGTGGAAACTTGTGAAGAGGATGAAGGCAGGGAAGAAAGATAGGTAAAAGTAAAAGTTAGAAATTCTTAAGAAAAAAAAAATTAAAGATATAAAAATAAAAAATGCTCTAATTAATCCACACGACTGGGGGGATTGATATGGTGGTTGTGTCTCTTAATCTGAATAGACATAAGGCAGATGAATATGCAAAAGATGGAGTTGATTGAGTAACTATGGGGGGGAGTAAAGTTTCTGTTGATTTAGGTATATAATAGTGCTCAGACGTAGATTCAGTTATATGTGCAGTAAAGGGTGCCATAGTAAAAATTATAGTGATATACGCATTTACATAAGGGAACCAAGAGAAGATTTACTTAAGGAAATCAAGCCCTATGTAATCGCTATGATGGAAATTATAAATAGTAATTTAAATTTTAATATAAAAATGTAAAAAGGAAGACTGTCAAAAGAAGTCATGAGAATTAAAGACTTTTAAAGCAACAGTGGGTCAAAAATAAAAAAATACACATATAAAATATAACAGATTTAATGCCAATACAGAGATATATTATTTCATGTTTTTTCAAATACTTTTAGAAAAGAGTAGAAAGAATAATAGTAATGTTTTGGATTACACTGAGTATGTGGCAGAAAAGCAAAGAAGCATAATGTAATAAAACATGGGGGACATGTAAAGAAATTAATGTCTACACAAGTAAATGAAAATGTTTGAAGTATAAGATTATGATTTTATGAACAGAACATAAAACAATGATCCTTTTTAAATGGAATGTGAAAAGCTGAGATAGCACATCAAAAATGTATAAGAAAAATATATATGGGTTCTGTTCAGATGATTGAAGCTTTAAAACTTCGAATTTCATATGGCTGAGACAAGTCTATATTAGATTTTCGAAAATTTCGTAGAGCGAATCACTATAGGTCGACACCTAGTGATCGATCTACGAAATAATCGAAAATATAAAAAAAAAATAAATTAAATAAAAACACACAAACATAAAGTAAAGGGTGTAGGCAGGGGGGCAAGCCCCATGCACCTCCCACACTCCCTGCTACTTAAATATACCAACTCCAAGATCGCACTTCTGTGCAATACTGTGCGGAACTGGAAGATTTCCATTTCCTACACTGTAGCGCAAACTTGGAGTTGGTATATTTAAGTAGCGAGGATGTGGGGGCGCAGCCCCCCATGTGGCTTGCCCCCCTGCTTACACCCTATAATTTATGTTTCTGTGTTTTAAATTTTTTTTTTTAGACTTTCGATTATTTCATAGATCGATCACTAGGTGTTGACCTATCATGATTCGCTCTATGAAATTTTTAAAAATCTAATAAAGACCCACTGAGACCATATGATCAAAGTTTTAAAACTTCGAACGTTCTGAATAGAGATCTCCAAACAGCACAGAATGGGAAATTCTCCCTTTTCCTTGCTGTAGTGCGATCTCAGAGTTGATATATTGAAATAGCAGAGGGCGGTGATGGGGCTTGCCCCCTCCCCTGCAAAAAAATCCAGATTTTTTTTTTTTCAGGTGTTTGAAGTTTAGAAATTTCGATTATATGGTCTCGGCCATATGAAATTTTATATGTGTGTGTGTGTGTGTGTGTGTGTGTGTGTGTGTGTGTGTGTGTGTGTGTGTGTGTGTGTGTGTGTGCGTGTATATATATATTTTTTTCAATAAGAGAAATAAATATTGGGGAAAAGAAAAAAATGCTATTAGGATCCAAGGATTACGTAAGTTAATGGAAACAGATGATGATAGTTGCATAATAAAGCAGAGAGATTTATGAAGAAAATAAAAGAATAATTAAAGATTAATTGTCATAACATTAATATTCATTGCAGGATCAGGAGGAAGAATTATCTCTTTCTTTAGGAAAATGTTTTAAAATGATGAATCATTATTGGATAATACCCAGCAATAAAGAGAAAGGAAAAAGGAAAGACAACTTCAAAATAATTTCCCATGTAGTTTTCGATTTCAAGATGTTTGCTGTTTTTTTTCCCCTTTTACAATACTGATTTGTCATTTCAGCATATTTTACATGTTAATAAAATATGTATTTATTTTATAGCATGGTAAATAAGAGATGGGTCATTTACTATTCCCTTGATTGCATTTACGTTTTTTCCTGCGGACATATCCATTACATATCTCCATATCAGGACCAATCTATGTTTAACAGCTCTATCAGCAGTATTTGTTTTTAGTAAAGGCAAAGGGGGCACATTCTTTATTCTTAAATCTAAGCTACCAGGAGGTGTTTTGATCTGAGTCTTTGTAGACCTCATATTTTACTGCTTCATTGATATAGTACTCATGTACTGTATCATTCATCTCTTAATGCCTCAAGTACTGTAGCATTCATCTCTTACTGCCTTACGTACTGTACCATTCATCTCTGACTGCCTTAAATACCGTAGTATTCACCTTGTACTATTTTATGTTCTGTATTCCTCATCTCTTACTGCCTTAAGTACTGTACCATTCATCTCTCACTGCCTTAAGTACTGTACAATTCATCTCTGACTGCTTTAAGTACTGTACCATTCATCTCTGACTGCCTTAAGTACCGCAGTATTCATCTTGTACTATTTTATGTTCTGTATTCCTCATCTCTGACTGCCTTGAGTACTGTACCATTCATCTCTGACTGCCTTAAGTACTGTACCATTCATTTCTGACTGCCTTAAGTACTGTACCATTCATCTCTGACTGCTTTAAGTACTGTACCATTCATCTGTGACTGCCTTAAGTATTGTACCGTTCATCTCTGACTGCCTTAAGTACTGTACAATTCATATCTGACTGCCTTAAGTACTGTACCATTTATCTCTGACTGCCTTAAGTACTGTAGCATTCATCTTGTACTATTTTAATATCTGTATTCCTCATCTCTTACTGCTTAAGTACTGTACCATTCATCGCTGACTACCTTAAGTACTGCAACATTCACCTCTGACTACCTTAAGTACTGTAACATTCACCTCTGACTGCCTTGAGTACTGTACCATTCATCTCTGACTGCCTTACGTACTGTACCATTCATCTCTGACTGCTTTAAGTACTGTAGCATTCATCTTGTACTATTTTCTTATCTGTATTCCTCATCTCTTACTTCCTTAAGTACTGTACCATTCATCTCAGACTACCTTAAGTACTGTAACATTCACCTCTGACTGCCTTAAGTACTGTAGTATTCATCTTGTACTATTTCATGTTCTGTATTCCTCATCTCTTACTGCCTTAAGTACTGTACCATTCATCTCTGACTGCTTTAAGTACTGTACCATTCATCTCTGACTGCCTTAACTACTGTACCATTCATCTCTGACTGCTTTAAGTACTGTACCGTTCATCTCTGACAGCCTTAAGTACTGTAGCATTCATCTTGTACTATTTTAATATCTGTATTCCTCATCTCTTACTGCCTTAAGTACTGTACCATTCATCTCTGACTGCCTTAAATACCGTAGTATTCACCTTGTACTATTTTATGTTCTGTATTCCTTATCTCTTACTGCCTTAAGTACTGTACCATTCATCTCTCACTGCCTTAAGTACTGTACAATTCATCTCTGACTGCTTTAAGTACTGTACCATTAATCTCTGACTGCCTTAAGTACCGCAGTATTCATCTTGTACTATTTTATGTTCTGTATTCCTCATCTCTGACTGCCTTGAGTACTGTACCATTCATCTCTGACTGCCTTAAGTACTGTACCATTCATTTCTGACTGCCTTAAGTACTGTACCATTCATCTCTGACTGCTTTAAGTACTGTACCATTCATCTGTGACTGCCTTAAGTACTGTACCGTTCATCTCTGACTGCCTTAAGTACTGTACAATTCATATCTGACTGCCTTAAGTACTGTACCATTCATCTCTGACTGCCTTAAGTACTGTAGCATTCATCTTGTACTATTTTAATATCTGTATTCCTCATCTCTTACTGCTTAAGTACTGTACTATTCATCGCTGACTACCTTAAGTACTGTAACATTCATCTCTGACTACCTTAAGTACTGTAACATTCACCTCTGACTGCCTTGAGTACTGTACCATTCATCTCTGACTGCCTTAAGTACTGTACCATTCATCTCTGACTGCTTTAAGTACTGTAGCATTCATCTTGTACTATTTTCTTATCTGTATTCCTCATCTCTTACTTCCTTAAGTACTGTACCATTCATCTCTGACTACCTTAAGTACTGTAACATTCACCTCTGACTGCCTTAAGTACTGTAGCATTCATCTTGTACTATTTTATGTTCTGTATTCCTCATCTCTTACTGCCTTAAGTACTGTACCATTCATCTCTGACTGCTTTAAGTACTGTACCATTCATCTCTGACTGCCTTAAGTACTGTACCATTCATCTCTGACTGCTTTAAGTACTGTACCGTTCATCTCTGACTGCCTTGAGTACTGTACCATTCATCTCTGACTGCCTTAAGTACTGTACCATTCATCTCTGACTGCTTTAAGTACTGTAGCATTCATCTTGTACTATTTTCTTATCTGTATTCCTCATCTCTTACTTCCTTAAGTACTGTACCATTCATCTCTGACTACCTTAAGTACTGTAACATTCACCTCTGACTGCCTTAAGTACTGTAGCATTCATCTTGTACTATTTTATGTTCTGTATTCCTCATCTCTTACTGCCTTAAGTACTGTACCATTCATCTCTGACTGCTTTAAGTACTGTACCATTCATCTCTGACTGCCTTAAGTACTGTACCATTCATCTCTGACTGCTTTAAGTACTGTACCATTCATCTCTGACTACCTTAAGTACTGTAACATTCACCTCTGACTGCCTTAAGTACTGTAGCATTCATCTTGTACTAGTTTATGTTCTGTATTCCTCATCTCTTACTGCCTTAAGTACTGCATCATTCATCTCTGACTGCCTTAAGTACTGTACCATTCATCTCTGACTGCCTTAAGTACTGTACCATTCATCTTGTACTATTCTATGTTCTGTATTCCTCATCTCTTACTGCCTTAAGTACTGCACCATTAATCTCTGAGTGCCTTAAGTACTGTACAATTCATCTTGTACTGTCTTATAACCTGCATTCCTCATTTCTTACTGCCTTATGTCTTGTTCCATAAGGTCATATTAGGCTGCTGATTAGGTGGGCCATTTGTGCTCTAGTTTCAAGATTGTAATTCATGGGGATGCTATCTTATTAATGTCCAAACATCCATCCATCCATCCATCCATCCATCCATCCATCCATCCATCCTTCCATCCATTCATTATACCTTTTTCCAATTATACAAGGGGTTGGGGTGTCACTTAAACAGTTACAATAATTTAGAGCTAATATTGTACTGCTTTATTGATATAGTACTCATGTTCTGTATCATTCATCTCTTACTGCCTTAAGTACTGTAGCATTCATCTCTTACTGCCTTACGTACTGTACCATTCATCTCTGATTGCCTTAAGTACTGTAGTATTCATCTTGTACTATTTTATGCTTTGTATTCCTTATCTCTTACTGCCGTATGTACTGTACCATTCATCTCTGACTGCCTTAAATACCGTAGTATTCATCTTGTACTATTTTATGTTCTGTATTCCTCATCTCTTACTGACTTAAGTACTGTACCATTCATCTCTGACTGCCTTAAGTACTGTACAATTCATCTCTGACTGCTTTAAGTACAGTACCATTCATCTCTGACTGCCTTAAGTACCGCAGTATTCATCTTGTACTATTTTATGTTCTGTATTCCTCATCTCTGACTGCCTTGAGTACTGTACCATTCATCTCTGACTGCCTTAAGTACTGTACCATTAATTTCTGACTGCCTTAAGTACTGTACCATTCATCTCTGACTGCTTTAAGTACTGTACCATTCATCTGTGACTGCCTTAAGTACTGTACCGTTCATCTCTGACTGCCTTAAGTACTGTACAATTCATATCTGACTGCCTTAAGTACTGTACCATTCATCTCTGACTGCCTTAAGTACTGTAGCATTCATCTTGTACTATTTTAATATCTGTATTCCTCATCTCTTACTGCCTTACTGTCTTAAGTACTGTACCATTCATCTCTGACTGCCTTAAGTACTGTACCATTCATCTCTGACTGCCTTAAGTACTGTAGCATTCATCTTGTACTATTTTAATATCTGTATTCCTCATCTCATACTGCTTAAGTACTGTACCATTCATCACTGACTACCTTAAGTACTGTAACATTCACCTCTGACTACCTTAAGTACTGTAACATTCACCTCTGACTGCCTTGAGTACTGTACCATTCATCTCTGACTGCCTTAAGTACTGTACCATTCATCTCTGACTGCTTTAAGTACTGTAGCATTCATCTTGTACTATTTTCTTATCTGTATTCCTCATCTCTTACTGCCTTAAGTACTGTACCATTCATATCTGACTACCTTAAGTACTGTAACATTTACCTCTGACTGCCTTAAGTACTGTAGCATTCATCTTGTACTATTTTATGTTCTGTATTCCTCATCTCTTACTGCCTTAAGTACTGTATCATTCATCTCTGACTGCTTTAAGTACTGTACCATTCATCTCTGACTGCCTTAAGTACTGTACCATTCATCTCTGACTGCTTTAAGTACTGTACCATTCATCTCTGACTGCCTTAAGTACTGTAGCATTCATCTTGTACTATTTTAATATCTGTATTCCTCATCTCTTACTGCCCTAAGTACTGTACCA
This sequence comes from Protopterus annectens, assembly GCF_019279795.1. NCBI lineage: Eukaryota > Metazoa > Chordata > Ceratodontiformes > Protopteridae > Protopterus > Protopterus annectens. The sequence continues at coordinate 30,720,791 of NC_056727.1, read as the reverse complement.
TTCATCTCTGACTGCCTTAAGTACTGTACCGTTCATCTCTGACTGCCTAAGTACTGTACCATTCATCTATGACTGCCTTAAGTACTGTAGCATTCATCTTGTACTTTTTTATGTTCTATATTCCTCATCTCTTACTTAAGTACTGTACCATTAATCTCTGACTACCTTAAGTACTGTAGCATTCACCTCTGACTGCCTTAAGTACTGTAGCATTCATCTTGTACTAGTTTATGTTCTGTATTCCTCATCTCTTACTGCCTTAAGTACTGCACCATTCATCTCTGACTGCCTTAAGTACTGTACCATTCATCTCTGACTGCCTTAAGTACTGTAGCATTCATCTTGTACTATTTTATGTTCTGTATTCCTCATCTCTTACTGCCTTAAGTACTGCACCATTCATCTCTGACTGCCTTAAGTACTGTACAATTCATCTTGTACTGTCTTATAACCTGCATTCCTCATTTCTTACTGCCTTATGTCTTGTTCCATAAGGTCATATTAGGCTGCTGATTAGGTGGACCATTTGTGCCCTAGTTTCAAGATTGTAATTCATGGGGATGCTAACTTATTAATGTCCATCCATCCATCCATCCATCCATCCATCCATCCATCCATCCATTCATTATACCTTTTTCCAATTATTGCACAAGGGGTTGGGGTGTCACTTAAACAGTTACAATAATTTAGAGCTAATGTTCACACTGTGGTTGGCTAGACCTGCCACAATTGTTTTTCCATACCACACTCATGAATACATGCTCACATCTGTGGCCATTTCAGAGTGTCCAATTCATCTTCTACATGTCTTTGAATGTGGAAAGATAACAAAGCACCATGAGAAAATCTTTCATAAAGAAGTCATCCCAGAAGAGAACTGAACAAGGTAAACTTTTGCTGTGAGGTATCAACCCCTATTGCTGTACCACTGTGCTTCCTCATGAATATATGCTATATAATTTCATTCCTTTTTAATGAGGTTTTGAGAAACAGACCAAGAATGAATTTATGGTTTCCTATCCATTCATCGAGCATGGAATTAATAAAGGTCAGGGAGTTACTTTGCTTTACATCTAATTCTATTTTATAAAAAATGGATTCTTTGAGGGAGATATATTTCTCACCAGCAGATCCTAGTTACACTGCAGTGGATGTTTAGTTACTTTGAGTGGGTGTTTAGTGTGTTGTTTGCTTTGAGATTATGTAGGAGCATGCCTAGGACTGGATCCTTTGAGGATTTATGGCACGGCAGAAGTCACCCCTCAACAGGGCATAATATTCCTTTATGGGCTCTGATAAAGGAAGAGGAAAGAGGATCAATTACTTTTACCTAGAAGATAGACCCCTGGTAAGGGGTAAGGAGCCTGAATCCTCACCACGAGCACCAGTGAGGGTGTCTCATATAAGAGGAAAGGATAACAAATACACACAGTAAAGTACAATTTCCCTTAAGTGCACACAGAGATCACAGTCAGTCTGGGGCTGGTTGCTCCCCTGCTCTTCAGGTCCCCAATAAGACTCCCCACTGGCACAGCCACAGGATCCAGATCTCAGCCTAGCTGGCAAGCTAACCACCAGTACCCTCTCTGTCCCACCAGTGCTTTGTGTCCCTGCCCTGGTAGCTGACACACCACACACACTTTGAGATAAGTATTTATACAACATACACTCCTGGGGAAGGCTGACACAGATTTTCCAGTTGTGCCCCTTTACCTAGACTATACGGTAGTAATTTTTGCCACCACCAGCTAATACTTATCAGCTACCCAATGGCCCTTCAAAGGGTGTCCAATTATTACTGTGCAATATTATTATCCAATTGGTAATGTGACTATTCAGTCTAAGGCTTATTAGAGTGGCTAATTACAATAAACTCTATAAATATGCAATGTACTCTAGAGCTTACTTATCTCTACACAAACCAGCCACAGGTAAAAGGTTTTTAAAATATTTAATAATAAATAATTAAAACACAATACAATACTTCTATACCACAGTGATATCTAAGGATACAGAAACTTAAAATAATAAAGTAGGACATGTCTGATGTCAAAGAAAAACACTTAATCTAACTTTCTAATCTTTAGCTATTCTTAAGAGAAAGCACAGTGCTAAAATCTTACTTACATACATAAACAGCATAAGCAGTACTGGGGTTGATGGTCCAAGACAAAATGCTTCACAGTCTCTCTCTCTCTGAACACTAGTTTTTAAACTCACTAACAAACATCTTTGTTAGGCCCTCTCAAATTACATAATTTTGACAAATAGGGTTCCCAGTATGCACATTACATAATTGTGACACTTATTCTGGAGTTCCCAGGCCAACAAACTGCATTATTTAGCAATCTAACACCTGCTCAGAAAACTACAACAATATAATACATTTCACATGTACACTCTAGCAATTATTCCTTAAGTTAAGACAATAGAAAGAATGTGTTCAGCCAGCCATTTCGGCACCACTATTTATATAATTTTACTTCAAAGAACATTTAAAATGCTTGGATTAGTTTTCCCCACAGCAGACGGCAATGTTGCCACAATCCTGAAGTTCACATTTTACAGTGTCCTCTTTCATTTATGAACACAAGCCAGCATCCCACATTCACATATACAAATGATAGAATTACATATCAAATTCTATCTGACTAGGCTGACAGCCTTCACCCATCTTCCCCCAATCTTCACATCTCTTCCCCCCTGGAGAACTCAAGCTAGTTTTTCAAGTGACACTTGATAAATGCCGCTTGAGAGGGTTAGGGCTATCTGGGTGTACTTCACCCCATTCACTTTCCTGAGAGCCCATCTGCAAAGGCATTGAGCCTTTATTAGAAAGGCTCACCCAGACTCTGCTACACTTTGCTGTGAAGGAAAGGTTAGTTTGCTTTTATTTGTTGTATTTTGTATTAGTTTATTGCCTTTTTATATTTTGAATACTGTGATTTGTTTTCTTTACTTTGTGTTTTACTTGTATTCTGCTTTTAACTGCATATTAAAACTTCAGAAGACACAACAGCTCTGTGTCTTGTGAGTCAGGTAGAAATTCCCCCCTTCTCCACCCTCTCACTGTCATGTTCTTAAATACCACTGTTTTTCTAGTTGCCTGCCTCTTATGTTAATTTGACAATATATCTAATTTCCTCTTTGCTGTCACTGGCTTGTGTGAGTATGCACAAAATTATAATTTTGTGAAATCACTGCCCTTCAACTATTTAAATTTATTGGTCATTCTACTGTATTCCATAGTACCGGAATACAAAAGTGATCACCCCCTTTCAATCTATCTTGCTGTTTTAAAAATAGTGACTCTTCACTAAAACTTAACTTTTTAGACAGGTAAAACTTAAGTTACCTACTTTCACATCTACCTTCTCTAGTGCACACTGCAGTGTTTAGGATAAAACATTTTTCTTCATCTTACCTTTAAGCATCCCTGTGACTTGCACTTGCTCTAATACCTGCTGGAAAGCACTAGGAAGCCTTAAACTGATACACGCAATCAGCTCTCCTTATTAATAAGGAGAAATTCATCGTAGGCACTAAACAGCCTATAATTGCAAAGTACCTTGCTAAGGTAAGGGAAAACAGCGCCTGTACTTTTCAAAAAAAGCACCAAACCAGGCATGTCCAAGGGTCAGCTTCCTGTGATTTCTCCTGTCCACCTGGTGAATCTGTGCATACTGGGGCAATGCAGCAATTGCCTCATGTACACAGACAACCCTCTCCTCCTACCACCTAACACTACAAACTGTGAGAGATGCACTTACATAGCCAAACTAGAAGCAAAGATCTCTCCACCCAAGATTGTGCTAGACATTCAAGAGGAGAAGGTTAACACCCACACTACACCTCAAGCAACACATAGCACTTCTAAACTCACACCACCAACAGCCACATATAACAACACTAAATCCACATATGTGGAGGCCCTTAACTGTAACCTGCCCAAGCAACAAGGACCTCCAAAGCTGAAACACAAACAAACACCAATCACAATCAAAGTGTCACATAGCTCACAACACCAGTGTGCCACCCAGCAACAGCCCCTAAGGCAAGACAACGTGCCTAACACTTTAGTCATAGGTGGATCTATAGTCAGGCACAGTGATGTCCCACTCACCAAGCTGAACAAGGAGAAAATTACAGTCAGCTGCTTGTCGGGTGCCAGGATCCGCCACATAACTCATGCACTCAAGTCACTCCACAACAAGTACAAATATGACTCTGTCATTGTCCATGTTAGAGTGAATGACTTGAGACATACCTCCCTGGACTACATGAAAAAAGACATGGAAGAGCTCTCGGATCATGTGACATAGGCAGATATGACCCTAGCCCTGAGTAGCATCCTGCCTTCGCCCAGAATGATACCACAGTATAAGAAAAAATGATTGACTTCAACAATTGGCTAAGCTTCTGGTGCCATTCAAAGAGGATCCAGTATCTGTCTGCCTGGGATGACATGATCGACAGACCACGATGTTTGCCAGAGATGGTCTGCATCTGTCGCCCCTGGGATTCAGGTTACTGGCTAAGGCTCTTGCCACCCCTATAGTGCCCTTATTAGGCAAAGTTCAAAGGACAAAACCACCACTGTAACAGGAACAAGCATGCAAAATCTGAAGGTAATGCTACTCAATGCTAGAAGTCTAAACCTCAAAATGCACTCTCTCGAGGCACTCCTAAAAATGGAGAACATCGATATCTGTGCAGTAACTGGGACCTGGTTCAAGGCTCCAGAGAGCACCCCTGCAATACCAGGCTACAACTCTTACCACACTTTTCGGCCACCAAACCAGGACCGAAACACTAAAGGTGGAGGAGTGTCAATATTCACCAAGGATATTCACACCACCAGGTTAGTTGCCCAACACAATGCGTCTGAAATTCTCCAGGTGCAACTAACAGTAGGTAAGACTACAATCCAAATTGTAGCTTGCTACAGGTCCCTCACCATGCCCCAAGATTCTCACTACATCAATCTAAAAATACTGGAAAATATTAATATACAACCAAACACCTTAATATTGGGTTATTTCAACTACTCTACCATTACCTGGGAAAACTACTCATGTACCAACACCTTTGCTCAATGGTTCTTGGAATTCAAAAATTCCAATGCCCTGGATCAACGAATCCATAGTCCTACCAGGGGCTCCAATATCCTAGACCTGGTCATTACCAACATGGGAAATTGATGCCTCACACCTATGGTCACCCCCTCATTGGTCAGGACAGACTATAAGCTAATCACCCTTTACATCCACATCCCACCCCCACTCCCCAGTAAGGAAACTGCCATAAAAAACTTCTCCAAAGCCAACTTCATGCTACTCAAGTCAGAAGTTACAAACTTCATGACACCCGTGCAGACAGGAACTGAACGTTCGGCTGCTGAGTCCCACACTAAAGCACTGTATGAGTACAACCACTCATGCATGAATCGTGCCATCCCAAATAGAACAAAGATGCTCTCCTCCAAAAAAAAGAAGCCAATCTGGTTGTCCCCTGCCATAAACAAACTTTACAACAAAAGGAAGAAACTGTTGCAGAAAAGAGGAAAATCCCAGGATGCAAAAACCTCCCTTACTAGCCTCAGTAAGAAGCTGAGATCCTTCATAAAGTCCTCCAAAGCTAGTTACAAAAATAAAGTTTCCAAAGATTCCAAAGACAACCACAAGGCATTCTATAACTGTCAAGAATCTAAATGGCAATGCCCATATCTGCTCTGAGCTACAACAGAATGGCATTAAATATACTGATCCCAAGGATATTGCCAATATCCTGGAAGATCGAATCAGTGCCAACTTCACCCCCCCTCTCACCCCCTAAATGTCTCATCTCAATACTGAAATATTGCCAAATTCTGGTAATAAGGGCCACACAGGTAAAAAATGCACTCTCCAAAGCTAAGAATACAGCATCCATGGGACCAGATGACATCCCGGGCAGTGTACTACATGAACTACAAAATGAACTGGCACCACACCTAATTGTCATGTTTAATCATACCCTCACCTCAGGCTTCATGCCCACTGAGTGGCGCACAGCTACAGTTATCCCACTCCATAAGGGGGGATCCACCTTGGTTCCCAGGAACTACCACCCCATTAGTCTGACAAGCCTGATCTGCAAGGCCATGGAACATATTACCATGGAACTTATAAACAAAGACATTGGCAACCTTCAAGCAATGGACCCCACCCAGTTTGGGTTTGTGAAGGGCTGATCTTGTCTCCTGAACCTGATTGACTTCTTCAAATCAGTCTCCAGAGCCGTGGATGAGGGTAAGGCAGTCCACACAGCCTATTTGGACCTTGCCAAGGCCTTTGACACCATCCCCCACTCTGGAATCATAGATAAACTTACTAAGCTGGGCATTAATCCCTACATCACTCAATGGGTTGCCAACTGGCTTACTGACAGAACCCACACTGTAAAAGTAGCTGACTCCAAATCCAGCTCCAGACAAGTGACAAGTGGAGTACCTCATGGTTCAGTCCTGGGACCTCTCTTGTTTGGCATCTACTTCTCTGAAGTACAGGCCAACACTAAGAGACTCAGGCTAACAAAATTCACAGATGACTGCAAACTGGGAGCCATTAATGAATCCAACAATGATGTGGATATTCTACAAAAGGGCCTTACAGAAACAGATACTTGGTGCAAGAGCCATGGTCTCAAACTCAATGCCAAGAAATGTATAGTTATCCCCTTTGAGAAAAAAACATGTACCTGTGAATTACCACATAGGTGACAGTACTCTAAACACTGAAAGTGTGATAAGAGACTTAGGAACACAGGTGGACAGTGGTCTCACCTTCAATAACCACATTGCCACAATAGTCAGGAAATCCTTTTATGTGGCACACCTCATCACTAAGGGCTTTTCATCCAGAAAAAAAGAGGTCATTGTCCGACTGTATTCATCCCTCATTAGACCCATTTTAGAATACAATGCCCCATTTGGTATGTACCTCTCAAAACATCTGCAACAAATGGAAAGACCAGAGAAATACCTCACTAAAAGAATCACAGGCCTAAAAAAGATGCCCTATGCTGACCACCTTAAAAAACTCCAGCTATACTCTGTTGCATATCATCTATTCTGAGGCAATCTCTGCCTAACATACAAGACCATGTCAAACCCAGAGCTGTAGGACATGCTACATTTAAAGAAAACCCAATCCCTCAGAGTCATACACTCCAGGGATATAAACCTTGTCATCACAATAAATAAAACATGCTGGAGGGATAGGTTCGTGACCCAGAGACTCCCCAGACTCTGGAATAGACTGCCCATACATGTCAAGCAGAGTGCCTCTTTGGCCCACTTCAAAAGGAACCAGTATGCTTTTCTACCACATGACATTGCAAATTCAGCCACTTCATTAGCATACAAAGTTGCATTTTATGTGTTCATTTTACTTAAAATTAATTTTTTAGTATCTAACTTTACTATGTTATCTACTAGAAATTATTTGTTGTTTTGTATAATGAGGATATTATGTTATGGGTGACTTAGCAGTATCTAATGAGATTCATTCTGCAGTTTGTCCACTTCAAACAAAATATGGTTCAATCATTTAATCATATCAGGTGCTTTCAGCCTAAGAACTGTTTCTTTTTGAAGGGCTAAGATGCAAAAGATTCCATTCCTTGCATTCATTTAGTTGAGCAGTTAATAACTAGAATCAGTCTCCATAAAATTGGTGGTGGTGCTGCGGTAGCGTTGTCGCCTCACAGTTAGACATTGCCCGTTCGATTCTCAGTTAGAGCGTCTTCTGTGTGGCGACATGCGTGAATGGACCTTCCTTCGTTGAAGGTTGTGCGTTAGGCCCGGCAAGCCAGCACGTAAAAATCTACTGCCAATCATTAGCGGACCGGAGTTCTGCTGTGGCGACCCCTAACCGGGAAAAACCGAAAGACACAAACAAATATATATATATATATATATATATATATATATATATATATATATATATATACATGTGCATTTATGGGTTCCATAATGTTGGTCGACTGTGGCCAAGGTCAGTCTCTATATTGTTGACTCACTTTGATTGACAATACAGATGCAAGCATTGTGCCACCTCAAAGTTAGGAGATATATACACACACACACACACACACATATATATATATATATATATATATATATATATATATAAAGATATATATATATATATATATATATATATATATAGATATATATATATATATATATATATATATATATATATATATATATATCTATATATATATATATATATATATATATATATATATATATTATAGCTATCCCTTGCTTCAACAGTAACAACTGGGCACGTGTACATTTTAAGGTGCATCTGGACTTTCACCCCCAGAAAGAGGGGTGACACCAACATACTTGTGTTTTGAAGCCAGTTGGACCACATTAAGTGTGTCAAGTAGACACATATATGAAATGGAGAGCTATGTACAGAACAATATTTTCTGGAGGGTGGCAGGTGCCCTTTTTTGTTGTTTTTAAAGGAGAGCATGGAATCTTGGGGAAGGAACATAGGGAAGTCTGGGGCAGGCAAGTTGGGAAGGTGAGGAAGCAGGTCATCTAGCGCACGGATAGGAAGGTCTGCACCTCCACTGTTATCATTATGAATACATAACACTACTCAATGTTACTACAGGCAGCTTAAAACATTATTTCAAAGTGCTGCCCTTACATTTGTGGAGTGTGTTATCTGAAACATACAAGCGGGGACCAATGTAACAGTACTGTACTTTGTAATTGGAATAAGCAGGACTGGCAGCACCTTTACCTTTTATACTGTTATAGGTACAGGTTCACTGTTATAATGTTAACAGTTTGCAGCATGCTCTTACATATGTGGAGTGTGTTATCCAAAACGCAAGCAGGGACTAGTGTAATAGTACTGTATTTTCTAAATGTAATATGCAAGACTGGCAGCACTTTTTCATTTTATACTGTTATAAGTACAGGTTCACTGTTATAATGTTAACAATTTGTACTGTGCTCTTGCTCACCCTGGTGTATATCTAATGATTTACATTGTGATATATATGTCAACTGAAACATGCCCTTTGTAGTTTGTAGGTGCAGTTTAACAACTGGCAACCCCTACCTGCCCTGTAATACCGGACTGTTTTCATATACATACTAATGCATGCCCACTATTGCGTTACAATGGACAAATGCATACCCGCAGTGATACAAGTGTTTAACACAATAAGCTGGATTTACTCCTAATGGTATAATACCAATACTTTTTGAAGCATACATACCACTTGCAGCTCTTATCCTTCTCAGTCTTCCCTCATAGGCTTGCACATTTTGCATTCTCTCTGCATTAGCTGTGGGAGACATATAAACACATTAAATTCAGCAGTCAGTAACAGATGCAGCTGCTTCATCATTCAAGCAGTGCCACTAAGTGATACTCACACATCTATGGAGTGCCATCAGTCCTACATTCATGCATTCAATGACTGAGAGTATCCCTCTTCCTTATTCCTGAGGTCTCAATAGTAATTTCTACACTGTTTGCCAGTGTGGGGGATGCTGGTAACAGTGGACAAATCCCAGGCCATACTATTCCATGCATCTAATTTGTAATCTGATCCATGATAGTGCTCCTACAACAGCAGGGAACCATAATCATTCATTAGGATTCCAACAAACTCTTTGGACTCCTTCAGACCCATCTTTGAGAATGAAATCTCAGTTCTTCACCCTGAATGCCTGTCATATTTAATGTGGATGAACACCAATGTACAATGTGTTCTCACACCAATTACAGCTGTAACAGATACCTAGAATGCCGAACGTTGTCACCCACATCATTTGAAAATGGTGCATACTGCTTACCATTGCACAAACACAGGCAATGTGTTTATGCACAGTTAGTAATGCACAATATTTCGGATAATATAGATATTATTATGAAAACTGCCTCAGCCATCCCGATAAGACTTATTATATATACAAAATACTAGCACAACTATTAACATTTATCTTGTGAAGTGGGACACCATTGAAAAGGACAAGATTCTGCAGAATCACAACCCTGCACCGTAGCTATGATACACAGGTGTTCCCAATACATGTTTAGAATTCATTGCATTAGTAGCCATTACAAGGGAGCATTACAGAACAAGGCTGCAATACTTGTAGTACCTCCGAACTATTTAATGACAATTACCTCCTCGCAGCACAGGAGAAGTTACATAGCCTGTGGCTACATTTGTATGCAATGTAAGGTTCATACAGGCTCAACAAAAGAAAATGAACTGATAACATGCAGAAAAGTAGATTAATGTATGATAAATACATTCTGGTTTGTTAATACACATGGAATATGCCTACATACATGTGCAATCCAGATCTACATGCAATGTACATTTAGAGAAATGCATGTTTGCCTTAAAGCTGTTTTTTCTCACATACAGCACTGAAGCAAGCCATAATAGTCATTCATCACACAAGCAACTTCAACAGAGATGCACGTTTATTTTGAAGTAGTAAATGTTAGATGTACAAGTAGGGAAACGTTTCACATTGAATATAATTCATGTTCTCCTTAGGCATTCTGTTTTCAAATATACAACACTGTCCTAACATGCTGTGTTCCTTGGTCACTCAGCTATCATCTGACCATTATCATTGTATCAAGTGTGTGTTCTAACAATTGGGTACTATGCCTTTACAATATTTATGGATATTATGTGAGAATATGTAATTCAATAACAAAGAAGTACAGCCATATTGGCTAATATGAACACTCATTGACTGTAACATTGTGGGTGTGGGTCGAAGGCATCTGCCCCTATGTTAGCCTGTGAGATAGCCCCCAAAGAATACATTTTGAGCATTTGGGGGGTACATATGGGATTCATGTTAGCTAGCAGGTTTGCCAGCACACACATGGCAGATGATACACATCCTGTTCAACATGGCTTGCCAGTTTGCCAGTTACTGCTGTATACCTCAAGGTTATTGTGCACCCTATCCTGTTCCCCATTTCTTGCTGTAATTTGTACATAGCTCCAATGTTAGGCACACATTCATTTAGGATACTGCAATACAGGATACAATTGTAGCATTCCCCTGAATATATACTCAGAAATAATGTTCACTTTTGCCATGTTGTAGAATACCATGCAGTGATGTAAAGATTGTGGATGGTGATGCCTGTAATTCACTAAACATGCCCCATGCCACTCTGTGAAGTGTCCCTGTGACTACATATAGCATATAAACACATACTGTACTTTCCACTGGGAGGATTTCCTTCACTTGCCCCTCTCTGTGAGTCAATGCTGAGAGAGTTTGCTCAGTTCCTCCAAGGTCTATGTGCCCTAAAAAGATTTCCACATTCTTTGTGGATGTCTATTGCCAGCAGCAGCAGTGTCTTCACCATTTATTACAGACAGATGCATACAAAAAGCAGTAGGTAATAAATATCTATTTGTGCCTGCTTTGTGTCTACATTGTGCTATGATCTCAACCCTGGAGACAGCAGTAATGCTTTTATATCTTGTGCAGTAGAGCCACAGGATTGGCTGATTACTATGCAATTTAGCTGTGAATACTGAAATTAGCATCTCTGAAGCTCAGAGTAGGAAACATGCAATCAATTATTGATGTTCTCCAGTATAAAAAGGCAAATGAGTAGTTGGGTAAACTGATGTTCGTAGGAGTTAGCACATGCTTGCAACTGAGAAACACATTTCCTTGTATTTAATATATTTCAATACATGTGTATTGCACTCTATCAGCTACTTATTCATCTTGTTACATAATTAATTCCAATGCTGGAATGCAGATAACAACACATTTGAAGTAAATCTGTATACATTTGTTAGAAACATACTCATAACATGGCCTGTATCAGACATGTGATAGATACAGAGGCTGTAGGGCAGGCATAAAGTTTAATGCTGTGTGCTACCTATGTACACATGCTCCATGGCAGGATCCCTCAATAGTACCTTTAACATTTCCCCATTGTTTGCTTATTGTCGTTCCTGAACCTGGCATTTGTTATGTTATAGGGGGTGGGGGGATAGATGAAGTCCTGCTATGGAAAACACTAGAGTGCAGTGTTATGTTTGTTGTGGGACATAGTCTTGCATCTGTTAGGGCATAATAAATGATAGAATGATCTTGTTACTCACCTACCTTTGTAACCAGCCTTGCTATTTACTACACAATGTTGAGTATGTACAGTGTACTCCTCTTTTGAGTATTGGGAGCTTCCCTTTGCTGCATAATCTATATAATAATCTGTACTAATGTGATCATTATGTGCGGTATCATTATTTTCTCTTTCGATAAACAGCATGGTCCCGAGACTGAGACCTCCATTATCTGAGGCTGGAAATGAGCTGATCATAGATGCACTCAGGCAACACTAGGAGGTTCTGCTGTCAGGAGGGAGGCAAAGAATGGTTGAGCGTTCAAAACTGTTGGAAGACTTTGTCAGAAATCTCAACAGGGTGGGCAGAGTCGCACATATGAGCAGGTGTGATACAGAGCTACTGACATGATGCATGCAGTGAGGAGATGCGCAGCTGATGTGGCACGTGATCATGAGGTCACAGGTGGTGGGCCCACAGCAGAAGAACCCCTCAGCTCAACTGAAGAATTCCTGATTAATATCGCCACACACAAACGCTCCCAGCAGTCCAACAGACAATATGTCCTCTATGTTGGTGCCACTCCTGCTACCCAAGAGGAACATCCAGGTAGGCTGTGTTAGATCATCAGTAGAATACATTTGTAGTCAGTCTGTAATACTGTATATAGTTTTAATGTTTGGCAGGTTGCTTTATTGGTGGGGTGTAAGTGAGATAGCTGCAGAGTTCAGATCCTTTAACTGCTACAGAGGGATTCCTGGCACACATCTACACACAGGACAGCTCCCAGTCATCCTTGTGCCAATATGTTCTGGATATATGTGCCACATCACATGTGGGGATGCCAGGAATGCCTTGTAACATCATCATTAAAATATTTCTGCATTCTGTCATAAGAGTATATAGTTTTGTCAAGCTATATGTGCATTGTTTTGGGGTATTTCAGATAGCTGCAGTGTTATGTTCATGTAAAGTATGTTAGCCACATTCCTGATAACATATTTGAGCATACATATAGGTGAGTAAAAGTATTAACCCCTGTTGTACAGTTAAATGGCTGGTGCTACTGCCACTAAGTCTTCCTCTACCTTTCCTAGGACCATCAGGGATCAGGGATTTGACATGCAATGGCTGCAGCAATAGGTAAGTGGACTACATTTTTCCTGTACTATATATACATGTATTCCAACATATCTGCTATACTGTCCTCTCAGGCCCACTGTATGTATTTCAGTACTGCTTGTATACCTGTCCACTGCACAGTTTATTTCTGAATGTCACAGTTTGGTAATCATCTTGCGAGCCTGTATTTAAGATCATGGTACTTGAATATCAGATTATTGTGAAGTCAGTAATGATAGCAAACATTGAATTATCAGACACAGATCCCTCATTCAAACTGCATAGCCTTCAGATATGTCATGGTGAAGCAAAATCAGTTATTCCATCAGTTGTATTTGTTTGCAGGAACATATTATGTAACATTTGTCCATATTCTTTAACCTTTGTTCAGCCAGTATTTATGGCTTTGTCCATGCATCTTACTGTATGTGGTTGACAAGTTTAAATGTCTGTAATAGTGACAGCAGTGTAATATGCAGTATAGTAGTGCAGGTATTAATGTTGTCCTTTTTTTTTAATCACAGGTGAACATGGCAGTAGTTCTGTATCCACTGTGCCACCTGATGTCAGTATCTCATCAAAGTCTGATGATGATGGTGGCTACAGTGATGCACAGTCAAGGGTTGCAGAGGCTGAACCTGGCACAGATGTTGACATCCAGCACCCACACTCAGTATCCCCAGACACAGCCAGTATGCCTACGCTTACCCAGTCCACTGAGGCCACACATATTGGACATCATAGTCCATGGGGACTCCTGTGTGATCTCCTGTGTTGAACTGACCATCACCATTGCAAAGGGATGTCATGATGTTAGTGCATAGCATGAAAGGAGTGTCACTGCCATCTGTATTATATTGCTTGAGGCGACATCTAGATGTCTGCCAGGCCAATTTGTCTCAATAGCCTGTTGGGAGCAATATGAAGCCCATAATCTTATTTAGCTGATGACATCAGCTGTGTCTGTTGAAGACATGAGGACAATGTAACATATGCTACAGTAAAATTATCAATATAATGTCCAACAGCAGCTCACATACGCAACATTGGTTGCATTGAGATTAGAACCCTTACCTGTCTAGGTTTACAGACTAGAGAGCACAGTACTTAAGGCACACACCACAGCACAAGTCTGATTTTAACAGGCCTGCAGATGATCTTATAGTCGATGACATCAGCAGGTTCTGTGTGAGAGAGGAGGTTGAAGGACTGCTAGACATAAGGATGTTTTTTATTGCAAGCACAAAAGCAATGCATAACCATGTCAGTCTCAAAGACAGTGTTGAACACAGAGTCACAGTCTTCATAATGGAGACACACACACACACACACACACACACACACACACACACACACACACACACACACACACACACACACAGACACCAAGTTGGCTGCAGTGAGAGTAGAACCCCTACCTGTCTAGATTTACAGACTACAAAACACAGTATATAAGGCATGCACTATGGCACAAGTCTAACTTTAACAGGCCTGCAGGTGATCTTATAGTGGATGACATCAGCAGACCCTGTAGGGGACAGGAGGTTGAAGGACTGCTAGACATAAGGAAGTTTTTTTTTTTTTGCAAGCACAAAAGCAATTCAAAAACATGGCAGTGTTGGACTCCCACTTCCACTAATCTTTATGGACACACACACACACACACACACACACACACACACACACACACACACACACACACACACACACACACACTCAGTGAGAACCAGACTACTATCTATGTGCAAGGGCTAATGAACACAATTTTTAATGCAAGCAAACTACACAAGTCTCATTTTAACATGACGTAATGTGATCTTATAGTTGATGACATCATCAAGGGATGTAGGGAACACCAGCTGGGAAGGCCTACATAGAGACTTCACTCCTTTGTATCATCTGAGGATACTTCAATAACAGTAGTATACTGTTTAGAAGCCATAGCTGTTTAAAAGCATGAGTCCCTTATTGAGCATATTTGGATGTTTTTTCTTTGGCATTGCAAGCCTATGAGCACAATGTTATCATCATGTCCATGAGGAGCACACAAAAATATTAGACCTTTTTTTTGTGTTAGATGTTTGTGTTGCAGAATTAAGGAGATCCCATGGTTGTACTGATTGCTGTTGATGTTGGTTGTGAGGAAACACATACGGATGCTTATTAACTGTCTATACAATTAATTTCACTGTGCCCTCAGTTTGCAAGGTTTCCACATTTTGGAAATATAAAACAGTAAGAACACAAATCTATGCATATGGTATACTAGTTAGCATTCCTCTCAACCTCCTATAGCACACAATTCTGCACAAAGCCACAGTTAATAAAGCGAATGTTGAAATATTGCCCTTACAAACCTGCAATGTTGATGGAATAACAAGTTTTGCATTAGCATGCATTTTCTGAAAAGTATTTCATCCATAAATGGAATGTATTTCATTAGTTTATGACTTAATTCTCAATGATTTAGCAATAATGTTGTATAAACCGACATATTATGGGGAACAGATTACAAAACTCATGTTAATATATGAATATTCCTCATTAATCGGGGCAGTTTAGAGCTATGATGGCTACATATAGTGAAAATGCAATGAGTATTGCATTAAGTGTAGCTGCATGCACATTTTAATCTTCTACCTGTTTGTGTGATGTTAAGCAGTGCACAAATGAGAGCTTCATTTCTGATATCCACTATTTGTATTATGTCATGTATATGTCTTACTGCAGCCCACTCCTCACAGTACTCCAGGCTTTGATTTCACAATTGTTGTGTGCAATGTATAACTATTATCTGCATATTTCCTTGTTCTGCAGTTGCACGCTTTGCTCAAAATAATTCAGAATTATTAACACTGTTTTCAGCATGCTCTTCATCACACAAATCTGTACTAAAATTTTTCAGATTAAAACATTATTATATTACAGAGTCACAGTCTGTACAACTATAGCAAAAATATCTCCTGAACTTCAACTTACATCAGGATTAGAATCCAATACACCATTAAAGCTTCATCAGGCAGGATGGCTGTCTTAGTCCTTTTGGCCACAGAAACTGCTTTCTAAACTGGGGTCATTCCTCACACAACTGCTTTCATAAAAACTGCTCACTGCTCTCAAACTATGCATACTATATTGGACAAGTTATTCTCTGACTTACATCTGGACACAGACCAGTAAGTAGACAAAACTGCTGTCAAACAGATGAGAAGAAC
This sequence comes from Protopterus annectens, assembly GCF_019279795.1. Taxonomy (NCBI): domain Eukaryota; kingdom Metazoa; phylum Chordata; order Ceratodontiformes; family Protopteridae; genus Protopterus; species Protopterus annectens. The sequence goes on along the minus strand of NC_056727.1, from coordinate 30,704,313 downwards.
TATACACCTGTCTGTCATACCATCCTCAGGGTGGGGGTGGGGAGAAAAACACATTTTCTGTCACGATACAAAGTAGCCTGAAGTCAGACACAGCAAGGGAGTGGGTCAATTCCTAACATCTCTCTTGCATGATGTAACAATATTCCACTGTGATTGGACACTGATTGTTTTATGCCTGATTCATAACAATCTCATATGGTAACATTTTAGTAATATACTTTTTAATTTCTCCAAGTCTTTTGGGTTTCTAATACCATAACGGGAATGGAACCCATTCCTAAGTCAAAGTACGATTAAAGTTCATGAAATTAGTATTGTTTCACTGTTTGATGATAGCCAAAAGTGCTCTTCGCAGCACCCACAATGTGCCCAGTAATGACTCCTTCTGCAATTCGTATGGTGTTACATGAATTGGTAACATATCTAAATACGATTGTAAATTCTGTTTTGTAAGACCAGTTGTTCCTACTACTATTGGAACTGTCTGGGTATCTTTCTTCCACATGACTCTCATTTCTGCCTGCAGATCGAGGTATTTTATGACTTTATGTATGTCTGTACACAAGACACTATAGTCACTAGGTATGGTGATTTCAATGATCAATGCTACTTTTGTCTTCTTTTCTTGGACCACTATATTCGGTTTTCTAGCATCTATCTTTTGGACTGTTGGTATTGGGTGATCCCATGTGATGTAAACTTCATAATTTTCTATGATTCTCTATGGCTCATGTTTCCAATATTTTTCAGCCACTTCGATACCATAATGTTTGCACAATCTTCAGTGTAACAATCTCGCCACATTATTATGCCTTTCGGTATACAGTCCCTCTGCCATTAGAGAGTTGCAACCAGCAATATGGTGTGTGACTGTTTCCAATTCGGTTACACCAAACCTACATATGTCTGCTTCTCCCACATGTTCAGTGGACGTAGTAAACCAGCGTGTACATAGCCCACTATCTTGGGCTGCCAGTATTAACCTTTCATTTCTTGATGTAAATTCACCTCTCCTTAACCATTCCTGCATTCGTTCTTGATCAACATGAGGCTCTTCCAGAGGTTTTCTAAACTTGAAACTATATTTATATTTTTTCCAGATTTCTTGCCTTCTCATCTGGTCCTTCACCTAATATTCTTTCTTTTGTTTTTTAGCACATTCAGTTGTTGTCTGGCTTTTATCCACTTCTGATTTGATTTCCATTCCTGCTTGACGTCGACATGCTTCTGCTAAATTAAGCAGATATGTCATCCTAGATTTATTCTCCTCATGTTCCAAAACTTTTAAAACATTTGGATCTTGTGAGGTCAGTAGATATGTGTGGAGTCCCACGATTGCAGATCTATACATATAATCAATTTCATGAAGGCACATCCTTCCTTCAGAATAGGGAATATATAATCTTGGTATACACTGATTTTTATAAATCATTTGATGAGCATGAAGCATCCTTCTTGTTTTAATATCCAATCTATCCAACACTTTTTGGGGCCAGTCAATCGCTCCAAAACTGTAAGTTAGGACAGGAAGAGCAAATTGATTTATAGCTTGGATCTTATTCCTAGGTGTCAATGCTGTTTTCAGGATTAATTTAAGTATTGTAAAGTACTGCTTACTAAGCTTTATTTGCATTTGTTCATGTTTTATTGCTGATCCTTCATCAATTCCCAAATATTTATACACCCTCTCTTGCTCAAGTTCTTTTATATCACATTCTTGTCCCAAACTGATGTTTCCCTGGTGCTGCAATTTTTCTTTTTTAAAGGTTGCTTTTACACATTTATCAAGACCAAATGACATTCCAATATCATCTGAAAAAGTTTTAACAACTTGCAGCTGTGCTTTCAGCTCCTCATCTGATGAGCTATACAATTTTAGATCATTGACAAAGAGAATATGAGAAGTCATTAGACTTTGTTGTTTTCTAGAAGCCAAATTATAGCCATGACCTAAGCTGTTAAGCAAACAGCTTAATGGATTAATGGCAAGGCAAAATAGCAACGGTGACAAGGAGTCACCCTGGAATATCCCCTTTGGCTTTTTATCCCTGGGATAATAATCTGCCCTTTATCATGGCTTAATTGCAAAGTGGTCTGCCACTTTTTCATGGTTACTGTAATGTAATCAATCAGTGTAGGATGTACCTTACACATTTCTAAGCACTCTTTTATCCATGAATGTGGGATACTATCAAATGCTTTTTTATAGTCAATCCATGCCATACTTAGATTCGTCCCTTTCTTACAGTTCTCCACTATAACTTTATTTAACAACAAATGATCCTTTGTTCCATATGACTTTATTTTATTGCCCTTTTGTTCTACTGCCATAATTGAGTTTTCTTCTAAATGACTATAAACTCTGTCAGCGTCAATCCATGTGTATAATTTATACGTCGTCGGAAGACAAGTTATTGGTCTATAATTTTTAGGGTAGAGTGCAGGTTCATGCTTAAGTAAGAGCATTGTTTTTCCTGTTGTTATCCAGTGCGGTGTCTGCAGGAGTGGCCTTAGGACAACTGGTGCCCTAGGCAAAAGGGCTCCACGGCGCTCCCACCACACCACCAGGTGCCCCCATCCTGGTCTACCAACACCAAATAAATACTGTAAAAGCACCCCTACTAGAGTGGCACCCTAGGCGGCCGCCTAATTGGCCTATGCCTAGGGCCGGCTATGGGTGTCTGTTCGGGGTGTACATATAAATAGTTCTTACTTATGGCTAGATCCTCGGGTAAAGAAGTTAATACTTTAAGCCAAAAGTTATGTACTGAATCTGTGCCTGGGGTTTTCCAGTTAGAGGCTTTTCTCAACTTTGTTTCAATCTCTCTGGCTGTTATTTCATCCCATTTCATATCCTGTACCTTTAAACTTCTTATTCTTTCTTTTACTTCTTCTATCCTTTTAGCATCTTTGTTATGTTCCACAGGATCTTCATAGATACTTCTCCAAAATGTATCAACTTCCTCTTTTTTCGGCGGTCTGTCACTTCCTTTTACCTTATTTCCCAATGCTTTATAAAACTTTTTTGGGTCATCAGTAAATTACTTATTTTGTGCTTTTCCCTTATATTTATCTTCATATCTTCTGAGTCTTTCCACCTGTTTTGAAATTTTTAGTTTGTTATCTCCAATAGTGCATAATAGATCCTGGTCTGTTCTAATACTGCGCACTGCTTTATCACATCTATCTTTCTTAATATTTTTGTTGATCTGTTCCTTATTCAATAATCTTCTAACAATGACACCTTGTCTTAGCTGCTTTATAGTTTTCTCTATTCGATATTTCCCTGATGGTATTCGCTTTCGCCCCTCCCCCCTCCCTCGCTACCCTATGTTCCTGTGGTAGAATTTTATCAGTTATTAATTTAGCAGTACAGTAATATATTCTGTTTGCTTCTGTTATATCGCATGGATCTCTATGGACAGCCCTAATTACTGTGTTTATTTGTTTTATCAAGCTTCTGACTTTGGGGTTTTATTAACCTTCTGCAGTCTATTTCTCTCATTGATCTTGACATATCTGTCTTTGTCTATTAAATCAAGCAACTCTTCTCTTAACTCTTTTTCTTCCATAATGAGGGCACATCCCTTGTTTTCCATTTCCTGCGGGCATTGTGTAGAAAGTTTTATAACATCTTCTTGTGGCACATTCTCTTCAGTTTCATCCTGTGCCATCTGTTGTTTTGTCATATGCAAACTCACTGGCCTATCACTCCTCAACAGTGACTGCATCAGAGTTTCCACAGTTTCCAGTTCCTTTTCTTGCTGTCTAGCTTCAAGTGGACTTTTATACTGGTTTCCTGTGGAAGGCTCCAAAATATCCTGATATGGCACCTGACCTATTGCTTCCTGTTCCACTGGTTTCCCCTTAATTTGGATATCCATTGCTCTTTCCTGTTGTGGTGCTTTCTGCATTCAATATTTTACACTGAATCCTTCTCTTTGCAGCTGATCCATTACCTCAATTTCTATTTCTTTGACTTCCCCATTACTAACCTCTTTTTCTACTTTTCCTCTTAGTCTTCTTATTTTTTGCATTGTAAAGTTTTCCATATCTGGATTCCTTTCCTTATATTTCTTTTCAGATATCTTTGGTGCTGCTCTTTTTGTATTGGTTAGTTTTGCTTTCTCCTTTGCATAAATATTACACCATATTAAATCTCTTTTCCTTTCCCATGTCCAATTTCTTCTTTACATGTCTCCTGATCTTCTTGCTTTTCCTTATTCTGGGGACTCACTCCATCATGCTGTGATGTAGTCTGTTTTAGACCTTCTACATTAGATCCTTCACTTTGCAGGCACTCCATAACTTCAACTTCTATTTCTTTAACTTATACTTTACTAATTGTCTTTTCTGCATTAAATCTTTGCGCTTTTAGTCTTTTTATTGTGAAATTTTCCATATCTGGATGCCTTTGCCTGCATTTTTCTTCGAATATCTTTGAAACTGCCTTCTCTATATTAGTTAACTTGGCTTTATCCTTTGCAGAAATATTGCACATATCAAATCTCTCTTTCTTTGCCATGTCTGTATTTCTTTTTTATATTTTTCAAATATCTCTAGGTTTTGTTGTTTATATTTTCTCCCCTCCTTAGAGGCTTCATTTTCCAAAGAAATCAAAGTTTCCTGATCTATATACTGTTTTTCAAAAATCTGTTGTATTAACAAAAGCAAATTCTTATTTGAAGCTTGTGACAGTTTTTCCTGCAAAAGTATTTTTCTTTCCTCTAATTTCTTTCTTAATCATTTTGTATATCTTGTGTCTGGAAATTCCGGGCTTTTTACATAATAGTAACAATACATCATTTCTTTCTTATCCTCAATAGTCCATTCTGTCGTCTTTATGGCTCTTCTTCGGCAAATCATTTTTTGTTGTTTTTGTGGACTACTACTTCCTTCTACAACAGGGGGGGCATCCTCCCACTGAGCCTGGCCTGGCCCCATTGTAGGACTGTTTCCATATATTGAGGATTCAACACTGTCATGTATGTGTCAGGTATGTGTACTGTCATGTTAAATTAAGTTATCTACAAAAGCACCACTATATATTTGCATACCGTAACAAGGTAAGACATCTGAGGGGATATGTCATTAAAGTGTTCAACACTACAGTGTAGGCTCATATCTTACCTTGCATATGTGTCAGATGACACAGATGCAAGCAGTGCATAGCCAATGGATGTATAGGTAAAGGTGTGGGTTGCCTGACATCAATTTTAAATATATGTATGTGAGTGCGAGGAAGATGTTAGACCCTAGATGGTCAGTGAATGTGCTATACATTGCATCTTAGCCAAAGAAAGGGCATACTGAGTAAGCCTACATTAACCTATGGGGACAGCAGCTGGGGGTTTCTTCTCCGGGTCTTCCTGTGACTGGGCTATGGTGAACTAGGTTTTGATGGGGGGATGTGTGCCTGCCCCCCTTGCTTATCCTGCTGCAGCTGTCTCCACAGGAGCATATTGTGGAGCATAGCACAAACTGTGAACATTTTTGTATATGTGCTTGGAGTATACTGCAAGGCTCCACTGGATATATCTAGGCACTGGAACCATGACTGCAGAATCCCACATGGTCTATGATGCTCCTAGTTTGTGAGTGTGCCTCATTATGGCATTCTTCCACTGGTGTGTGTGCATTTCTGCTGGGTATCATCATCTACATTTCAAGGATTTATTATGTAGGGAGAAGGCAGTCACCAGTAGAAGGTGTGTTAAGGAAGCTGCGGGAAATGTACCCTGTGGGATTTGTAAGGCATGTAGTTACATCAATAGGGGAACAATATATAGAATCCGGTAACAGGCAGGATTTTTGATTTGAAGGCAAGGACTACCTGTAGAACAACTGACCTGGTTTATTTGGCGGAGTGTGTGTCCTGTCCTTGTTTTTATATAGGTAAGACCAATAATATGTTTAAGGTGAGGATCTTACAACATCTTTCATGTATTAGGAACAGGGATACACACAATGCCTTGTTTCGACATATAAATGAGAATCCAGCACACAGTTTTAAGTTTAGGGCCATTGTTAATATAAAATTGAGCAATAGAGGAGGTGATATTAAACAGTTAACAGAGTTAGCTGAATCCAAATGGATTATAGAATTAATGGCTCATAGGAGCCCAGGACTGAACGATGTTGTACCTGTGAAACCCGCCCTCAAGAATAGGCGGGTTTTTTACTAGCAGTCCATTGGCTGATGGGCTTTTAAATATCTTAATAGAGTAAAGTGTTTTATCTGATGAAGGGTTGTTACCCGAAAGCGCTCATCTTGTACTTTATGCTGTTTTGCTGTTTTAATAAATTTGGAAGACATAGCAGTGTCCTGCCACGTTTCTTTGGATTTATCTACATTTCAAGGGCATAGCCAGAATCCCCCAGTAAATGGCCCTGTGAGATGCCCCCATAGCAAGCATCTGGTACAGCTGTGATGTGTGCCAGATATGGGAGTCGTGATAACTGCCAGGGTTGCCAGCACACACATTCAAGATACTGTCCTTGACATTGTACATGACTTGGTAATTGATGGAGTGGTATCCCTTGGGGATGATGTAGATTCTACCCTGTTCACCAGGTTGTGCCTTTATGTGTACATGAGTGCAATCTATGGCACCCAGTACTTCAGGGTAGTATGCTATATGATAGAAGTGTTGAATATTGCTGGTCCTCTCCTTGGCAGTTGGGGAAAATGTATGTGCTCACTGGCATGTATTAGCATAACACCCAAAAACCGGTGGGGGATCCTGGATGTTGATGCCTGTGACACCTCCATTATGTCCCCAGTTGGTCTTTGAAAAGAACCTGTAGATAATATTCTAAGGGCTACACATACCTTAGTTTCTACTGGGAAGCATTCCCCTCGGTTAGCTCTGGCTGTGAGTTGAGGCTAACAGAGCTCACGGAGGTCTTATAATATGTCCCTGTCCACCCTGTAGTGCTCTACAATCTCCAGATCATGTAGCACCTGGTAGGTCACCCTAGCCCTGAACCCTCTTCTCCTTCCCGGGCGAGGCCTATTCTCATCAGCACCAGCAACACTGACTTCAGCCTTGAGCGCATACAGATGTAGAATAGCTGCATCAACTCCTAGCATTATGTCAGTCAAAAGTTCCAAGTCTCTACTCCAATGTTGCTGAAGTATCGAGGGAAAATCAGACTGTAGGCTGTATGCATATTTTATACATTTGTTGATAAGGACCACCATCTGGTGCTGGCTGCTTTCAATGACATTCACCTGCTTTGGGTGTAATTGAAAGGATTTAGAAGTCTTGTCAGAGTACACATTGCTGTGCTCTGTACAGTGAAGTGCAGCAGAGCACAGCTACACATAATGACATCAAATCATGTAAAACATTTTAAAATATCATACCTTTGGTTATGATATGTACAAAATATGGTAATTATGGATAATTGCAGTTCATATCTATAAACTACGAGGCCAGCACAGCATGATTAAAAGTCAGTGTTGCCTGTACTTTAACACAAGGCTATCTGCACCGTAGTCCAACACTTGACACTTATTGTCACACGACTAGAGGGAATTAGTGGAGCACAACCCCACTTACCGGGTTTGCATGATGCTCAAACATTGTCATCTATGGAAAACACACACCATGTAGAAGCTTACACAGAGTGTACAGCCCCACATGGTCCCTGAGTTTTGTGATCCAACAAATCAACTCATTTTACATAATTTACATAATTACCATGCTGATGGTCTGGAAACTACACAGACAGTAGCCATGTAAGCTGTTCAACAGCGTGGGTGCACAGATTTAAAAACACAGTGCAGGATGTTACTGTAATTGTTGTGACAATATATCATACCAAACCTTTTAAGTACATTTGTATTATTGTAAAACACAGAAACCTGATCTCACCACGATGTAGTCAGTTAACAAGCCGGAATGCAGATACTGTTCCAAAATATAATCAGCAGCCGTAGTAAAAGTGTAAAACTCTTCTTTAATGTAGATACAATGGGTAAAGGTAAGCGCTTTCGCGTGGTCACAGCCACGCTTCTTCAGACAATGAGAAACCCTACATACAATGCTTAAATAGTTCATTAATTGAAAGCCAAACCCTATATAATTAAATACTTCAATCATTATTTAAAACGGCATTGCCATCAAGCAATTATAGGCATTTCATTCACTGTGGGTAACTATAGGTCTACAATATAAGGCTGAAACATAACTCATAATACAGCCTACGAACAAAAATGTTTATCATTCAAATGGTTAATAAGATTAGTGCATTACATAGATGATTTTATGTCTAAGCAAACAAATCCTTGCTAATCTAAACACTAGCGAATATTTCACTAGAAAAATTTTTTATATTTACTATCGTAGCTGAAAACATTGATCATCAGACAGGAATTAGTTATAAGTGTCTGTAACACAGTTATACAAGGAAAAACTTATCTAAACTTTTCCTATCTATGGGAATATCATATGTGCATAATTGCTATAGGCAGTATTGATATTTTTAAAAGACATAATAAAATCAATTAGATTTATAAAAGTAAGCAAAATCTTACTATGGAAATACAGGTAATAATAGTAAAAAATTTTTTTACTTCATTAAGATTAAATCACATATTACATTTTAAGTATGTGTAAGGACAAAAAACAAAAAATGCATACCCTCATATATGAAACTATAAAACAAAGTCATCTAAGATGTGCAAGTGCCTTGAAATGTATAGGCATCCAATTAACTGCAGTAGCTTTACGAAATAAAATAAAAAAGTTATGTGAGTAGTAAGGCAATAAAGCTGATTATTTATGTTGAATTAAAAAGCCGTGTATATAATGCTAAAAGAGCATGGGGTACCAGTGATGCCTAGATGAGGAAATTAAGGCATATATAACAAAGAATATATGTATATATGTAAACAAAAATATGTAAATCAATATGAATATGTATTTGTATGTCTATATTGATACGTACAAGTAATACAATAATAGTTATATTAATAAAGTATATTTCTTACATAAAGCCAAATGCCATAAAATGCAAAATTGTGGTAGCACTATTTCTAGAATGGTTTTTACCTTGTCATAAAATATAAACCTACAGAAAAATGTAGATCATATAGATCATATGTGAATAAATAATCAAGTTCATTTATTGCTTTATTTCCATAAGCTGCTAGAATCTACATATCTATAAACTACAAAGGTTTTTTAAAAAATTTTTTGTGTTATGAGAACCAATTTATTTAGAGAAATTATCGAAAAATGATTAATAAGCATTAAATAGATAAAATTAGTTACTTTATATACCATAATAATTAGTGGGAATATATATTTCTTTACAAATAAGTAAATATGTTAAAGATTTTAAAGTCAGAGTAAATTATAACGTAAACGTTAATAATATTGTTACAACAATGGACTACATATTTCTTATATCTTGAAACTACAGAAATATATTAGTTCAAATTGGTTTAATCTGGAAAATGTATACATATATATGTATGAGTGTAAAAGTATGAAAATATTAGTTATATATACTGATTACCCATGAAATATAAAAAGTGAGTGAAAAAATAAACTGATATTATGACCAGCATGCTAAGTTATGTATATTGTAACAAAGCTTAAAAAGTTTTTTAACTATAAAATATACATCAGAACTTGTTCATAGTGTTTAACGTTTCCTATTCTTTAAGATAGGTTTGATGGAAACTGAAGTGTTCAGTCCAGGGTAACTATGAGCATTGAATTTTAAAATCCACCTTAATTCTGCCAGGGCTAGATTATTAATATTGTCCCCGCCCCTAGGATTCAGAGTTACTTTTTCAAGTACCCTGAACAGAAAAGTATGTTCTTTAAATTTTACTATATGTTGAGCTAGTGCATTAGTATCTGTTTCTCTCTTTATCTCATACAGGTGGTCATAAATACGGTCAGTTAATCTTCTTTTAGTCAGTCCTATATAAAATGCAGTACATTTTGTGCAAGTTGCTAGGTACACCAAGTTTTTAGTCTGACAAGTAGCTGAAACATTAACAGAGTGAGTAAAATCTAGTGTAGGATGAGTGAAAGTCAAGTCAGAGCAAGTAAATTTACATCTAGTGCAATTACCACATGGAATAGTCCCCATATTTGGGGTAAATTTCTTAACATTTGATACATAATCTTTGCATAGAATTTGCTTTAAATTAGAACAATTCTTGTATAAAAAAGATGGATAGTTACCCACCAAATTAGTTACTAAAGTATCAGTCAGCAATATATTCCAGTTGTTCCGTATAATGTTTTCTAAACACTTCACATCACTAGTATATTTTATAATGTAGGGCATTCTTATATTGTCACTGGCTTTTTTAGATATAAAAGAAGTAGGTTTCTTAGGCATACGTGATATGGACTCTATGGGATGTATAGTGTTGTTTTTAGTGGAGTTAACTAGCTCAGTATCATAGCCTCTATCCAAAAAGAATTGCTCTAATAAATCAGCTTCTTTTTCCAAAGTTACATTATCTTGACAAAGTCTGATTAATCTAATGAACTGGCTCTTAACTATTCCTGGGAACATATGCCTAGGATGCATACTGCTGAAATGAAGTAGTGTGTTAGTCCATGTTGGTTTTCTGAAGATGGAAGATGTAATTTTTCCATATTCATTAAGTGTTAGAGAGACATCCAAAAATTCTACTTGTTTCATAGAGGCTTCCACTGTAAATTTCAAATAAGTGGTAGTGGTTTCTAAATGATGTATGAAATATGTAAATTCATCTATGGTTCCCTGCCATATTAAAAGAACATCGTCTACAAAACGTTTGTAGAACTTGATCTTATCAAAAGCAGGATTATTAAACAGATGTTCCTTTTCCCAATTCAGAACTACTAAATTTGCATACGTATTTGCGCATGGGGTGCCCATGGCTACTCCCCATGTCTGCAAATACGTAGTGCCATCAAACATGAAGATGTTGTTATTGAGCACTAAATCCAGTAGTTGACAAATTAGAATTACTTTCTCAGTCGAGAAGTTGGTATCTCTAATAAGTAACTCTCTAATTGCTTCCAAACCCAAATCATTGGGGATGGACGTAAAAAGGTTTTTTACATCAAGAGTTATCAGCATATACTCATCAGTCTTAACATCCAAAGCTACATCTTTAAGACTGTTTAACAAATCATAAGTATCTTTTAATAGAGATGGAACTGCATCTACTACAGGCCTGAGGAATTTTTCAAGGGCAGTAGAAATAGTAGCAGTAACCCAGTTACAGCCTGAAACTATAGGCCTAAGGGGTATAGGATGTACACATTTATGAATCTTTGGCAAGCCTTTTATTGTAGGAGTAGTAGGAAACTCAATGTACAAATATTTATACTCTTCTGGGGTGATTTGTCGACACATAAGAAGGTCATGTAAAGTTGCATGTACATTAGCTATTATAGAACAAACTTTTTTCTGAGAAATAATGGAATAGGTTTCTTGATCAGATAGCATATTTAACATCAAAGTATTATAATCCACAGTGTTCATAACTATAATTCCACCACCTTTATCAGCAGGTCTAAAGGTGATATCAGAGAGTTGTTTAAATTTTCTCAGAGATGTCATTTCATTAGATGTTAAGTTTACATAAGCTATCCTTTTCTTATTAGTAGAGAATAGTTTATAAAAATCTCTCTCACAAGCTTTTAAGAAACAATCTAAGCTAAAAGGTAGCGGAGGTGAAAAATTACTTTTTTGTCTTAGAATCACTGAGTCAGGATGTAAAGGTTCACTACTTTGTGTTGCTGTGGTATTTTTAAAAAACATTTTCAAAGCTATATTTCTACAGAAAATGCGTAGCTCACATAATACTTCTGCCAAGTTACTGCATTGTGCTGGTATAAAGTTTAAGCCCTTGTTAATCAGGCTAATATCAGATAGACATAAGTCATAGCTAGATAGATTAACAAATATATCAGTCACATCCTTTGCCTTCGTGTCGTTCCATATCTCTCCTCGGATATTTTCCGTTTTCTTGGCCCTCTGCTTTGAGAGCGTCCTCTCCCTTGATACTGCGATTTTATGGGATAAGGTAAAAAACAACTTGCTTCTTGAACAACTTTAGGTTTCGCACCTAGTTGATTGTCTTTATGTGTATTAACAAAAGCTAGTTGGTTAGGAGGTGGTGTAGCAGAGTAAGCAGTTAGTCTAGGAAATTCTGTTTCATTAGATTGGGCAGCAGTATTCTCGGCTGTAGGCAAAGTAGGTAAGGCTAAACTTCCAACAGATGAAGAAGCAACATCATGATGTATAACGTCATCAATAGTATGTATCGGGGAAGCTGGCCTTTGTGCTCGAGTTTGTACATTGTTATACCTGGGCCAAACAAATATCTGACCTGTTTGGAAATCATTGAAATCCCTCTGTAACTTTTTTAATTTTATCTGTTTTAATTTCTCACTAAAAGAGTTCACTTGCGAGAAAATAGTTTGCAGTCTATTTCTAGCATAGTCTGATTTATACTTATCACTCAAGTTTTTATAGGTTGCATCTATTTCAGTACGTAATTTAGTTTCAAGTGGCAGAAAATATTCATTTAAAAGTGACATATACCTGAAGCCTTGTTCAATATTTAAGTCCTGCCACTTTTTCAGAAGCATCGGATGATTAGTTCCATACGACGGCATACAAAAAACGCGCATTCCTCGGGGTACAATGCGATGGTGTATCGAAGCTTCAAGGTGTTGCCTTTGCCAGGCATACCTTTGCAGCAGGTACAACTTATCTTCAAACTCTTTCACAGTCTGGTTGAAATCTGCAAGGTTTTCTTCAGGTAAGATGGGTGTAGAAGCATTAAGCGACCCACCTAATTCCAAAGCCAATAAAGGGTTAGGAACATGATGTAACAGTCCTTCTGGTATAGCTGAAAATTCCCTCGACTCTGGTCTATAATCAAGTTCTACAGTTGTGGAATCCATCGCGTAGAGCAGTTACCACACAAAACAGAAGTAGCAAAAAACCAAGAGGTAACTGCAGCTCCAAGAGATCAGGTAACACAAACGAATTCAATGTAAAACACCGAAACCTGATCTCACCACGATGTAGTCAGTTAACAAGCCGGAATGCAGATACTGTTCCAAAATATAATCAGCAGCCGTAGTAAAAGTGTAAAACTCTTCTTTAATGTAGATACAATGGGTAAAGGTAAGCGCTTTCGCGTGGTCACAGACACGCTTCTTCAGACAATGAGAAACCCTACATACAATGTTTAAATAGTTCATTAATTGAAAGCCAAACCCTATATAATTAAATACTTCAATCATTATTTAAAACGGCATTGCCATCAAGCAATTATAGGCATTTCATTCACTGTGGGTAACTATTTTTTTTGCTACATTTGTATTATTGCTTTTAATATGTTTTGCCCGTAGAGGCGCAGTGAGTACATTTGTGCTAAAATAAAAAATAAAATATTTATAGTGCTTTGACACATATTCCTGAACATTTTGAACATTCTTGGCCAGTAAATACCTTTTCGTATCTTTTATGGGTATTTTGTCCATATTTCAGGTCTTGCAAAATAAAACATAAAACAATATGGCTACCATGGCAGAGAAGTTAAAATAACTTTAATAAACTAAATAAAATACAAAAGATGAGCACTTTCATGTTCAAAGTAACTCTTCTTCAGATCCAATTAAAACCAGTAACAGTGTAATATTTAAATCAATCTTAGCCAATCATCATTCATAAAATCATTAAGAATAACAAAATTAGGATTTAACCTCTGCCCCTGTCTCAAGGGTAAGCAGCTATTCAAACCTGGATCCTTATCCACCTGTAACCTAAGTATCCATTCCATTTCAGCTATCTCGGTTAAATTCAAAATGTCCCCACCTCAACTGCTCATATAAATACACTGCCATACCTATGCCCACTATTCTCAGAGACATGTTTAATCAAAGCATTATTTAAATTGGCTTTCCTTATATCATATAAATGTCTCATTATCTTATCTTTAAACATTTTGTTGGCTTTCCCACCATAGAAACATATGCATGCATTACAGGTGGCCAAATAAATCACATGTTCAGTTTTGCAATCTGCATAGACATTTGCTTTGAATATAAAATTATAGACTGGATGGTAAAAAGGCTGTTCCTTAGAAATATAAGGACAAACCCAGCACAAATGACAAGCAAAAGTGCCTGTTTTTAATCCGGTCTCTTATGTTAATAGTCCACCTATTCATATTGTACAACTGTCTCTTTTAATTTAAACCACTCTTAAATAAAAAAACTTGGAGTGTCACCAACTATCCCAGCTAGTTTCTTATCCATAGTAAGAACCCTCCATTTATTCCTTATAATATCACATATGGGACTAACATCATTAATGAATCTAATAGCAAATCTGACATTGGACCCATTTCATATTTAATGTACAGAACTATTATTTTTCAATTGAGTATATGAGGGAAAAAAAACAGCTGACTAGAGCTATTCCTTCTCCTAAAAACCTCAACTTCTGATCATACCCCCTCTGTAAAAAATGTTCATATAAACAATCAACATTCTTATGAAATTCTTCATCTCTCCTACAGAGTCTAGATACCCTAATAAATTGGATCCTTATAATGTTTGAATATGTGTATTTAGGGCTCTATATTACATACCTGAATGCTTAAATGTTCGAATCGCTAAAGATCAACCTTTAGTGATCAAACATTTAAATGTTTGAATATGAATAAAAATTAAAATAAAAAAAGAAAACAAAAGGAAAAAAAAAAACTAAAGGGTGTAAGCGGGGGGGGGTCAATCCCCCCCTGCACCCCCCCCACACCACCCACTACTTAAATATACCATCTCCAAGATTGCTCTACATTGTAGGGAATGTTAAATTTCCTGTTTCCACACTGTAGTGCACTGAAGTGCAATCTTGGAGTTGGCATATTTAAGTAGTGTGGAGTGTGGGGGTGAAGGGGGGCTTGCCCCTGCTTAAACCCTTTCCTTTTTCTTTTTTTTTTATTTTATTTTACTACATATTCAAACATTTGAATGTCCGATCGCTAAAAGTCAATCTTTAACGATTCAAACATTTAAGCCTTAGGATATGTAATATAGACCCGTATTTAGGATGCATACTATCTCCAGCTAACAAACTATTACTCCAGTAGTATTTTCAATGCACAGATGTATTAATTGCATCCATATATAAATGCACATCTAAAAATCTATGCTATTATGAGACATGTGTACAATAAATCTCAAGAAGAAGGTCATGGACTTCAAATATTCAATGAAGTCATATAATTCTTGTCATATTCCTGCCCATAACAGAAAAATGTCGCCAACAAAACAATGATAAAACTTAATTTGACAAAGATATTTCTTGGCTCCCATCCACCCATTACTAAGTTTGCAAATTAATTTGTGCAAGGGGTGCTCATGACTACACCCCAGCAATGTATATATACCCCATCACCATACACAAATAAGTTATTTTCCAAAATGAGTTCAAGCATACAACATAATAGTATTGTTAGAAAAATCAGTATGACTAGTCAGTACATTCCCCACCATCTCAATACCATATTCATTACGAATACTCGTAAATACATTTTTATCATCCAGTATTACTAATAGGCAGGTATCCAAGCTATCTGTCTTGTCCATACAACTGTGTAATTCATGTAAAAATGTGAAGTATCCTTTAAAACAGTAGATATATTTGAAAAAACTGTTTTAAGATTTTGTTCTGCAAATACAGATAATGTTTCAGTGACCCATCCTGCTCCTGAAACAGTTGGACGTAAGGAAGGGTTAGATTGATCTTTGTGAATCTTGGGCTGGATACTCAACATACAAAAAGTCATAAGTTTGTTTATTATTCACTTAAGGTTAATGTTTCTGACAAACATTCTCAAGTCCAATAAGATATCACTTACTTCAGAAAAGCAGTAGGTATATATGAAAGGCTTTTATTCAAAACTGAAAATTCCGCTGGTTCTAAGGTATAGTCTGAAAGATTCGCAACTAAGCTATTTAATGTAATGCTCTCCTTGCATGTTGTGGACATTCTATAGAGTGTTTCCTTTTCATCTTCCCTCTGCTAGTCAATCTGTCCAATTGAATTTGCTTCACAGGGGCAGGTAATTGCGGTAAAAACAATGGCTGAAGAGGGCTGGTTTTCGGTCTCGCACCTGTACGATTGTGACTAATAGCATTTATAGAAGCAGTACATCCAGACACCTGTTGTACATTAGAACTAGTATTCTCCCTAAGAATACAAACATCAGATGTAGACAGTATAATATTAGAGGAATTCTGGTTTAAAACAGGAGTTTTCATTACATCAGACCCAGTTTCTTTGGATTGTGAGTGTTCCAGGGAAATATTAGCCATAACAACCTCGGGTCTTCTGTATGCCTTACTTCCATGTAGGCTTCTGTATGCAGACATATTTTGTGCACACTTCCAGCACGGACATGGAGCTTACACAGCTGTGTGTAGGGTTGGCACACTTCCAGCACGGACATGGAGCTTACACAGCTGTGTGTAGGGTTGGCACAATTCCAGCACGGACATGGAGCTTACACAGCTGTGTGTAGGGTTGGCACACTTCCAGCACGGACATGGAGCTTACACAGCTGTGTGTAGGGTTGGCACACTTCCAGCACGGACATGGAGCTTACACAGCTGAAAACAAAAATGGGAAGAAATTGAGGGTAATGCTGCTCAATGCCAGAAGTCTAAATCTCAAAATGCACGCACTCGAGGCCCTTCTCAGTATGGAGAACATCGATGTCTGTGCTGTAACTGAAACCTGGTTCAAGGCTCCTGAGAGCACCCCGGCACTATTAGGTTTTACCTCATATCATGCGTTCCGGCCCCAAAACCCGGACCACTCCACAAAAGGAGGGGGTGTATCCATATTCATAAAGGATACTCACACCTCCAGGTTGGTGGCAACGCATGAAGCTTCGGAAACCATCCAGGTGCAACTAACAATAGGCAAAACTGCTCTACAAATTGTAGCATGCTACAGGCCACCCTCTCAAACTCAGGAACCCCACACAGCCTTCCTGAAGACACTGGAGGGTATAAATGTATCTCCAAACACCATCATATTGGGTGACTTCAACTACCCGAATATAGACTGGGAACATTACTCAAGCCCTAACTTTCTAGCCCAACGGTTCCTGGAGTTCATAAATTCAAATGCCATGGAACAGCTAGTCACTGTTCCCACGAGAGGAGAAAATATACTAGATCTCATTGTCACAAACATGGGGACAAAATGCTCCACACGAAGTATATCCCTCATTGGTGAGATCTGATCATAAACTAATCTCACTGGAAATCCACATCCCGCCCCACACCAAACAAAAGACCATAGTGAAGAACTTCTCTAAAGCAAACTTCACACTACTCAAGACTGGTGTGGTATCCTTCAAGGCCCCTGAGTCAGAGGAAACCACAACCCAAGCTGCGGAAGCCCTTACAAATGCCTTCTATGAACACCTCCAGGACTGCATGGATCAGGCAATCCCAAATAAAACCAAGACTCTTTCCACAAAGGGCAAACGTCCAGTCTGGTGGACCCCAGCCATTAACAAACTTTACAATAAGAGGAGAAAGCTATTACATGATGGAACAAAATCCATAAAAGGGAAGTCACCCTGATCATTATTAGTAAAAAATACGAGCACTCATAAAATCAACTAAGGCCAATTTTGAGAGAAAAATTGCCATGGATTCAAAGGACAATCATAAGGCCTTTTTCAGCTATGTTAGGAACCTGGGTGGAAACTCACAGATATGCTCAGAATTAGTCCAAAATGATACAAAATCACTGAACCCACAGACATTGCCAACATACTGGCAGACAGGTTCAGTGCAAACTTCACCCCTCTCCCCTAAAGGAGAGATAACTATCCCAGCCGAGTGTAGCCTCCCGGACATCTCAAATGCGCAGGTGAAAGCTGCTCTCTAAAGCTAAAAACACAGCATCAATGGGACCGGATGGTGTCCCCGGCTGTGTGCTACACGAGCTAAATGAGGAATTAAACCCGCACATAAGGCAGCTGTTTAATCTCAGCCTTACCACAGGATACGTGCCCAAGGAGTGGCGTCACGGCAACTGTGGTCCCACTCCACAAAGGTGGCGCCTCTCGGACCCTGGTAATTACCGCCCCATAAGCTTAACAAGTCTAGTCTGCAAAGCTATGGAGAGGATCATAATGGAGCTCATAAACAAAGATATAGGGGACTTGCAGACATTGGACCCGACCCAGTTTGGCTTTGTCAAGGGAAGATCATGCCTTTTGAACTTGGTGGACTTCTTGAAATAGTCACCAAGGCCAT
The DNA here is from genome assembly GCF_019279795.1 of Protopterus annectens. Lineage (NCBI taxonomy): Eukaryota > Metazoa > Chordata > Ceratodontiformes > Protopteridae > Protopterus > Protopterus annectens. Next base: position 30,685,987 of record NC_056727.1, on the reverse strand, counting down.
TGATGAGGAAAGGCAGTCCATACAGCCTACCTTGACCTTGCAAAGGCTTTCGACACAATACCCCACTCGGGTATTGTAGAAAAACTTACCAGCTTAAATGTAAACCCATATGTCACAAGATGGGTTGCAAACTGGCTTAAGGACAGAACCCACAGGGTTAGAGTTGCTGGCACTGTGTCAGACTCCAAGCCGGTCACAAGTGGTGTCCCACAGGGCTCGGTCCTTGGCCCCTATTGTTTGGCATCTACTTCTCAGAAGTACAGGCCAACATGGGAGGACTTTGGCTGACAAAGTTTGCAGATGACTGCAAACTGGGCGCCATAGTGGAAAGTGCATCGGACACTGATATCCTTCAGAAGGGACTCACGGAAACAGATAGCTGGTGCCAGAGCCATGGCCTGAAGTTAAATGCCAAAAATGTATAGTCATACCCTTCGGGAAAAACAAGGTAACCCCAAGCTACCATATAGGTGGCAATCCACTAAGCACAGAAGAGGTTATCAGGGACCTGGGGACCCAGGTTGACAGTGGCCTTTCTTTTGACACTCACATTGCTAAAGTGGTTAGAAAGACCTTCTACATTGCCCACCTGATCATGAAGGGATTCACATCCAGATCTAGTGAGGTCATTGTTCCCTGTACTCTTCACTTATCAGACCAATGATCGAGTACAATGCCCCATTCGGGATGTATCTCACCCGACATCTGCAGCAATTGGAGAGACCCCAAAAGTTCCTCACCAAAAGGATAAAGGGACTCCAAAATCTGTCATATGCTGCCAGATTGAAGAAACTCCAGCTCTATTCAGTCGCATACCGTCTGCTCAGAGGTGACATGTGCCTGACATACAAGGCCATGTCCAACCCGAATTAATGGACATGCTCCACCTCAAAAATCCAAATCCACCAAAACCACTAGAGCAAGCGACTTAAACCTTAGCACGGATATAAATAGGACGTGCTGGAGGGATAGATTTATCACTCAGAGACTCCCTATGCTGTGGAATAAAATCCCGGTCCATGTGAGGCAGAGCACCTCGCTGACTCTGTTCAAGAGAAATCTAGACCTGTGGATGGGAGATCGTAGGTTTACCCTGGGAATCATCTCTGGGTCACTGCTGGACAGAGGCACAACAAACTAATGGGCACAGTATTTTTTCATATAAGGGGTGGCGTAAGCCACAATAATTTGGGCTAGGCTTATAAATGCCTTAGGGCAGATAGCCTAGTATAAACCTATGAACCTATGAACCTATGTAGGGTTGGCACACTTCCAGCACGGACATGGAGCTTACACAGCTGTGTGTAGGGTTGGCACACTTCCAGCATGGACATGGAGCTTACACAGCTGTGTGTAGGGTTGGCACACTTCCAGCACGGACATGGAGCTTACACAGCTGTGTGTAGGGTTGGCACACTTCCAGCACGGACATGGAGCTTACACAGCTGTGTGTAGGGTTGTTGGATCATTCCACTGTGTTGGGCTGCTTCATTAGCATAAAATTCAGCTACTTATGCTGAAATTTGCATTCCGCAAATTTTTCCATTGGTGCTTGTGAATGCAAGTGTTTGTGTGTCCCCTACACAGAATTTACTAAATCTAAAATTCACTGAGCCAGTGTTCACTTTGTGCTGCTACGTGAACACAGAAGATATTACCATGTAAGCTTTATTGAATTTGCAACACAGCTAGTTAACAGTAAGCATTTTTCTGAAGCTATCAGTATATTCAATTTTTTTTTTTTTTAAATGTGTGTGTGTGTGTGTGTGTGTGTGTGTGTGTGTGTGTGTGTGTGTGTGTGTGTGTGTGTGTGTGTGTGTGTGTGTGTATGTGTGTGTTATGCAGGTGTAATTGTCAATGTGCTTTGGGTAATTTTAAGTAAAGAATGTTATCATTCATTTTGTGTCTGACTGATGATGGTCATGTATAAGGGCAATTGAAAATAACTCATGAAATATAACTGCTGTTACCTGCCTTTCGAAATGTGATGTTTTTTCTATGGTTACAATAAGTTAATATGATATCATAATATGATATGAACTTGTTACATTGAGTATTCAGTATAGAGCATTATTTGATCAGATTGCTGATTATAGCCTGCTTATTATGTGTCCAGACATGGATGCAAAAAATTCACCTCGAGAACTAAGCTTACAGGAAAAAAATCCGTGTTTTGTTAGCTTTCAAAGCCAGAAAGACTGTAACATTTGCTGTCAGAAAAAAAAAAAAAAAAACAGTGTAACACAGTCTCTTACGTATACACTTGACATGTCATGTCTCTTAACTGTCCAGATTTTTGCAGAATGTCCATATTTTTGCCTTATATGTTTGGTCTGCTCCTCATAAAATCTTGTTTTATAGAAAAATCACTGAGGATTAAAGTCACTAAATAATGAAATACATTTGAGTTTTAAATGTTGTATCCTTCAGAAAATTGCAGATGAAAACACATCCTGTTATTCTAGAACTTATTAAGTTTATATCAGAAAGTCCGGCAGGGACACATTACAGATATGGACAACAGGCAAACACAAATCTGATTTTTATTCTACTGCTGTCTTTGATGGTCAATTCTGGCAGATCTGAGTACCTAGTATGAGGCTCGACCTTAACAAGTTAAGCAGGGAGTACTTAACAGTTGTTAAGATCAGGTTTTGTACTATAGCAGTGATTAATTGATTTGTCCTTTTACAAATATCAGAGTGTAATCACCATCCTCCATGTACTACAACTCAGCAATTGTGACCTTGAAGTGTCACATTGGTCTGGCCAGTGACAGAAAAGTACAGTAGAAGTAAGATTGGGCTGTGACACTGAAAGAGAATTATTGTTTGCCACAAATGAAAATCTGTGTGTGTGTGTGTGCAAAACAGTATAAACCAAGATTCAGTTTCTTTTGGTGAGATAACACTGCAAGACACTGAGCATAGTGCAGAGAGTGGAATGTAGGGGAGATGGTGTTCACAATTTTGCTTTTCTGTTATACAGTGTGAAGCTTAGATGGGTGTGGCAGGTATTCTTCATAGCCCAAAGCAGCAGTGCTCATTTGTTATATGCTATTAAGGCTATATTTGACAGTTAATTATTTGCTTTAGTTGTCCTAGTTGTTAATTTAATATACATAGTTATTTTATTAGTTTACATAATAACTACATTGTTACTTCCTGTATGAGTCTATGAATTATGTAACCCTACAGCAGTAATGATTCATTCATTCATTCCATTTCATATGGAGTACAGTTTAAATACTGCTTGCTTTGATGCATACAGTTCTTTTGTAGCCATAGTATCTTGATTTCAAAACTGCTTTTTTACAGAATAATGCATTACTGGAATTCATGTCTGAGTATTACTCCTTACCCCTCCCTCTACATTCTTTGAATTCCCCAACAATGAGGGTCAATTAAATAAATAAAATATCTGTCAACAATTGCGCAAAAGGACAACAATTTCTTTGATAAAGTGAATTCTTTTCATGTTGAGTACGGGAAATTCAAGCTCTTTAAAGATATGGCAGACAGATGTCCATTTTCAAACACCAAGCAACTAAATTCTTTAGGATGTCAAAATCTTTTGTGTTCTACTCTTGTATATTGGAAAGATTGCCAGTAAAGGTTTCAGCATGACTTGATGTACAGATTGTGATGCTAGAAATCAATACTCAGTTTTCCTCTTTGACAGAGAATAAAAAGTAAAAGGTTACCTTGCCATTTGTTCATTTGCAGTACAGCTGAAATGAGATACCTTTTCCACTTATTATAGCTATATCACTTTTATTATTCCCAGCTTCTATTTGAGTAGTAGTGAGGTGGCCTTTATCACATAAGCTAAAAATGAATATCACTACCCCAAAGGGGCAATTCTTTCAGGTAAAACAGTATAAATACAGTGATCCTGCTGAAATGACCAAGCAACAAAACTTCTCGTGTTTTATACATTATGTCCTTTTAGTTTTATCTAGGTATTACATTGCAAGAACATAACATTTATCAGTGCCAAAGTAACATGTGATGCATAACCTGTAGGGATGAAAAGAAACTAAATTCAAGGACAAGCTGTTTAACAGCTGTATGAATTAAACACTGCAGAAAGAATTAAATTGGCTGATCAACTCTTCCTTTAGTGTACAGCTGGTGCGGTTTTGAGTGATGCTCCATGAAAGTCATTCACATATTTATAAGACTCTATGACATCACAAGAAAAATGACAGCATCATTATGTCACCAGTGCCATATATCTTGAACAGTGGATATCTCAGTTTTATGTTCAACACAGCAGGTTTAAGGTGAAATGAAGGCCAGATTAGTTACAGGCCATAATACATTACTTCTTTTAGTAAAGAGCCTAAAGGCTTAATTTCCATTAAGGTTTTGTAGCAGCAGGGGCTGCTATTGAAAGCATTTTAGAAGTCTGCTTAGTATAGAAGAAATTTCCAGACAGGCTATTCTAACACGTTGTTTGTTTAAAGAAAAGAAAGCTGTGAATGAACCTTACAGTATTTTGCCAGCCTAGTTACTTACCTTTATTAAATCAAATAACATGTTGCTGAGAATGATGTGATAAGGTTTATGTGGTTATAGTTATTCCTAAGTTTACTACATGTTGTGGATATGCTTACTCTGTATCACATTTCAGCGCATTTCTTCTTCTACAACAGAGGGTATTGTTGGTCTTTTCTCAAATAATATTTTAGTGACAGATTTCACTAGAAAAACTAGAAATTCTTGAATCAATTTATCAAGAATTTTACTTAGTACTATTATTTCTGAAAGAAATGCAGTCAGTCTTGCTTTGGGCATTCTGCTTAAACTACATACTGAAATCAGTGGCTCTAACTGGCCAGCAAGCCTGAAATTATATTGTCCTATGGAGAACTGTAAGCTATTTAGAAAATAGGTGCAGGCATGTTGGCTTAAACAGGCAGAGCCAAACAGTATTCATTAACTTTTGGGGTTTATCTCAGCACTTAGATTTACTGAATGGACTTTCCAGTAACCCAGCCTTTCTTTCTTTCTTTGACACAAGATACATTTTGGACTGAGTGTACCACTCACTGAGATGTTATCTGTTTTCCAAAAAACAGATGCAACACTATTGTATGATGGATGTGCTACTTTTGGAACAATGTTAATGTCTCAAAATCACATTGCATGGACTGCATTCTCCCAATGTATCAGTCCAGATATTTTTTATTCAGGAGCATCTGCTCTCAGTTAAATCATTTAATTTAGACTCAAGTCCTTCCTCTGAGTAAATTGCAGACCAAGTAATTAGCCTGTCATCTAACGCAGCAGTCTATTCTTGATTAGCTAGCCCCAGTTAATTGGTATCCAGAGATTAACACACCTTCTAGTCAGATTATGGAACAAATTCTAATCTCATTCTTATTCTAGTAATAGCACTATGGTATTTAGAAATCATGCTTACATGGTTGAATTGGTGATAAATAATTTCATCCTGACACTCTTGGATGCAAACATTTAAATGACTTTAACTGTTATACATAATCTGGCTAAATTTTACTAAGCAGCTGTTACTAATGTTTAATGAGAAGGGCATTTACTTATAGGACTACTGAAGTGCTGCACAGACCTACCTATAAAAATGATTGCTTCAAACATGAAACAAACTCAGAATTTCATTTCAATTTTTTTGTAACTTTTGCTTGCTGTATTAGAACTTTTCGTCTTATACTTAATCTACAGATTGTTTCTGGACTTATAAAAGGTAGGCAGGGCATATAACTGCTATTTTACACTTCTTTTTGTGCCTAATGCTATATTCTGCAATGTACTCTCTTAATATTTCTTCATATAAGGATAATCACCTGTAACTAGATGATGCTTAAGAATAACAATATTAAAAACTTCCGTGGCATAGAAGAACAAAGTCCTGAGTGTGGCGTAATCAACCTAGATCATAGCCGGCCTTAGGCATAGGCCAACTAGGTGACCGCCTAGGGTGCCGCTCTAGCAGGGGCACTTTTCCAGTATTTATTTGGTGTAGGTACACAAGGATGGGGGCACTGGGTGGTGTGGTGGGGGGGGCGCTGTGGAGCCCTTTTGCCTTGGGCACCAGTTTACCTAAGGCCACTCATGACCTAGATTAGTTAGCAGCTTGAGCAAATGAGAAGCTGAGAACATAGTGGTGAGAAAGAGCAAATTTGCCAGCTCACCCATTGTGGTAGGGAGTGAGGGGGGTTTCTGTCTGTGATAAGGACAAATCCTTTGTGAAGCAGGTAGTGCCATAAGCATACAGCAGCATGTCATTAACTTCATCTGATGGGGGAGCCTGAACTGACTGACATTACATGCAATCGTGAATGTGACTTCAATAACTCTGCCAAATTAGGGCATACCAAAAAATCTCCTGGTATGCAAGCCCAGCAGGCGATTGATGCTGACCTAGACCCCAGTGATAGTACCGGGGAAACATAGGGTAAAACAGTACAGATGGGTAGATGATGGCCAGCTACAGGCACACAAATGGGAGGGAGGTATTAACATTAGTTGGGTTATTCAGTCTTTAAAGAATGTTGATTTTTAATAGTATAAATTAAGTTAGTCATGCAATTGCACACGACACTAAGGAAGAACATAGGAGAGCATAGAAGAAAATATGTTAATGTCTACTAAAACGCAGATGCTAAAGCAATACGTTTTTGTTTTCATCCCCTTTAATGACTCTCATATATTTACTGCAACTCTCAAAATGTTATTTACATTAGTCAAGGCAATGAGCCAGTGAGCAGTGGAATATTAGTGTTCTTCATTCTGGAGTTCTATTAATATGTATACTTAAGTCACATAAGCTGAGTACGTCTTGCATTATGAGCACACAGTCGCAAGATGAGAGAAGAGAGATGAAAGTTGAATGAAATAGACTGCCCCCCTACCCCCCACCTCCCCATGGAACAGGCTTTCCAGCAATGTGAAGCTGAGTTTGCCTATTACCCAGTTTAAGCACAACCTAGACCAGTGGTAGGGGAATAGGACATTTACACTGGACTGGGCACCTGTGTCCCTTATGGACAGAGGTAGCTTATAAATGCCTGTCTCTCAATGTCCCTTTTAGATGCAGGACATCATTATTCTTTTGGGAAAACTTTGCTAGGCTTAAAAAGCCCCCACCCCCAGTTCATTAGCCCAGTAACACTCTATGAATCTATAGAAAATACATGCAAAAAAAAGCATAGTAAGGTTATATAAGCATAGCACATCTTCTGAACTTATATATTTTAACAGGTTTACACCAGACTAAAAGGAAAGAAGGTGTGTGTGTGTCTGTGTGTGTGAGTGTGAGTGTGTGTGTGTGTGTGTGTGTGTGTGTGTGTGTGTGTGTGTGTGTGTGTGTGTGTGTGTGTGTGTGTGTGTGTGTGTCTATATTTTTAATATGAGGTACATCTTGTAATCACTCAGGTCCGTATTCAATAAACTCCATGTCGGTTCTGAGCGGAGCCTACACTAAGTGTATTCTCATGCGCAATACTGCTCATAGCACAGCATCGAGCAGCTTCATGCCATGAATATTAATGATGTGCAGCATCGAGCAGCTTCATTCCATGAATATTAATGATGTGCAGCATTGAGCAGCTTCAATCCATGAATATTAATGATGTGCAGCATCGAGCAGCTTCATTCCATGAATATTAATGATGTGCAGCATCGAGCAGCTTCATACCATGAATATTAATGATGTGCAGCATCGAGCAGCTTCATGCCATGAATATTAATGATGTGCAGCATCGAGCAGCTTCATGCCATGAATATTAATGATGTGCAGTATCGAGCAGCTTCGTACCATGAATATTAATGATGTGCAGCATCGAGCAGCTTCATGCCATGAATATTAATGATGTGCAGCTCATGTAAGCAAGGTTTTGCAGCTCACCCAATTGTTACTGGCTGCAAGACCTGTATACTGAATGGGGATCATTCCACATGACCTTTTAGTGCCAGTAATGTGGTCAAACTTTTCTGAAGGATATGAGGTAGAGAACACAAATGTATGCCATTGTATATTGACTGCAATCTTCAATGATTTTACAATAAACCACATATGCTATAAGGAATTGGCCAAAAATACAATCTAGTTATCTGGACATTCTGCAAAACTGTGGACAGTCTTGCCTTGTGTTTTAATTTCTTTTTGTTTTCTTTTTCTTCTTGCCAGTGTTTGCATGATTCACCGCTTGGCATAAACATGTTTAGCTGTGCTCACCTGGTTTGCATGAAGTACAGCAGTGCACAAACTGAGGGAATGGACCTTCCAGGTTGCAGACAAGACTCAGACAGCCACAAATATGGACCAGATATATTCAATTATTAATATTGTGCAATGCACAAACACAGTCAGCTGCATTGTGCTACGATTAACAGAGAGAACCTTACAATAACTACTAAGAAAGCCGATATCATCCCACTAATCCCATGGCAGCAGGTGTTAAGTGTAGGTGTGGATTGCAGATGGTCCACAGTTCTAATACAGGGTGTGAACATTTTGTTTTACTCTTGTGAGATTGCAGGTTATAGCAATTAAGTGCAAGATACACAACCGATTTCTCAACCTTCTTGTGGCAATAGCTGTAAGTGCAGGAGAACCATAGGCATGGTCCATTTGAGTAGCACATTTACACAAGGGCCTGTTTACCAAATAATCTTGAAATTGCAGTGCTTGCCACTGTTGAGCATAACTTAACATTGCACAAACACCATGCCCAGCAGGGTGCACCTTCGCCTACTATGTTTGTGCAATGGTAAGTGATGCACAACATTTTCAAATACTGCAAAACCAAAATGTGTGCACTCTCAGTAAGCATGACACATGCCATAGGCAGGAATCAGCAGTATATAAAATGTAATTGGTCGGAAATGCTCATTAGACATTGATCTTGAACTATGTCAGGCATGTCTGGAGTTGCAGGAGAGGGTGTGCACTTTCAGGTGTAGTGTCGGGGTATCTAGGAGTCCAAGATTTTTATTGGATTCCTAGTTAAAGGACATGGGACCATGTTGCTACAGTGGGACTATTCAGGCTCAGAATATAAATTTGAAGCCTGGAATAGTGTTCCAGGGCCATATCCAGTGTGATAGGTATCCCCCTCACAGGTGAACAATCCAGACATCATATCAATGAGTTCCGGAGGAGGAAGTGGAATACCCTCGACCTTTGGATTGAGGAATGTCAGGCAGGGGACACCCCACAGATGTGTAAGTATCAATTTCAGTGAGTAAGACTTAAAAGCTGAATACAGTCAAGACTGATATTCATAATGGTGTTTTGTTCTGCTCTGTTTTTTCCACAGCTGCTGAGGAGAGAGACTTCAATATTCAGTACCATGCAGTGCATCTAGTAAGGATGTGAGCAGCATGTGGTATGTATGCATCAGAACAGTACTGTCAAAATATTAATTTTGTAGCATTAAAACTTAAGGACCAGTAAGCTGGTATTTAATAGAGTTGTATCAGATTGAGCATGAATATCCCAACTGTAAAGGAAACTATGCATGACTTAGTCTGTAGCACAAAGCAATGGTTCCATATTCTCAAATTCAGTGAGTATGCATCTCTAAACTGTATAAGGAAAGTATGCATGCAGTAGTCTGTAGGACAAAAGAACAGTACAGTATTTTATTGCAGTCATAGGTTGTTGGTTCAAAAACCACACCTCCCAAATATAAAATACTGTTAGCTTTTCATCATTATTGGAGTGTAACTTTATACCTCTATATCAGTCGCACAAATGACCTTCTGTAAACTGTAATCAGTACAATTGGAACAGTCATATATGCAATATATGCACCATCAAGGATTGGTGTGTACAGTCTGTACTGTAGCGTGCCTCTGTTATAAATTGTTTAGTCTTAAAAGTAAGTAAGAAACTTGTTAGGAGTTTGTATTGTTAAAAGTAAAGGTAACAGAATAGAGTCAAATAATTGTCCCAATGTTTTGTATGTCACATATGAAGTTCTCCATTTTTTTTATCTCACTCCCAACCCTTTTCTCTCTCTCTCTCTTTCTTTTTTTGGGTTTGCAGTTTTCTTTTTTGTCTGTTAATTTTTATTTGTTTTTTGTTTTCTCCACAGTACAGTGGGGTAGGACTGTTCCACAGGTTCCACCTGCCCAGCTACAGCACTTCTGCCCAGTACATCTGATGCAGTACCCATTATCGCCCCCTCTGCCACCCCTGGCCCCTCAGGTAGTTCTGCCACATAGGATAGGTATGTGGCTTCCTCCAGGAACAAGGGCAAAGGGGGTAAGTTTATCACCCATGACAAACTACCAGGGATGGTGCATAGGATTCTGCGCTGCACTATTGGTGCATGCCTATGCCAGATGGAATGTCTGCTCTCCATCTTCGTGCAGAGCACCTGTAGGAGACGCAGACATCAGGATCTGCATTTAACAGCACATAGGGGTGACAGTGATGACAATCTACTGGGTGAGGACTAGATTCTTACTATCAACCACCTCAACGTACATGGGACCGAGATTTGCCACCCTCTCCTCATCCATGGTGTTTACCCACCTCATGGGGAAGGGCTGTAGGAATATCTGGGTGTGGTAAGTTGGGCAGGTGAGGAAGCAATTGCAGACAGGCAAGACAAACAAGACAAGGCTTGTTTTTACCAGGCTGAGGAGTGGGGATTCATCACTGTGACATAGCAGAAATTCTCTGAGGCTACAAGAACAAAATATTTTTTTTTTTACATTTATTTTATTGAATTGTACTTCTTAATGCTTGCAGTTGTGTTATACAGCTAATTTACAACATTTGCAATGTTATAAAGCTTTTTTACTATTTCACTGCACTTTTGTACTGTTTTACACTGTTTTAACTGTGTTTTCATTGCTAGATAGTGTTTCATTACTGTAATTGCATTTCTGTTGCATTACTTAACTGTAAACTGCTTTTTCATACTGAGAGTTGTATTTTCAGTTTGTGGGTGCTTTATCTGTACTTTTCAGTGATGCACCTGTGTTCTAGTCAGATAGCATAGCCTGGATAAAGCCCTGCTGTATCCAGGCCTGGTTGTTTTGCTTGTTGAGGTTCCGGTGTTTCTAACAGCCATCTTATGCTGGTAGGGGCTTGTATTCTCTATTAGTAAGAGTGACAGGGCTGTCTGACCTTCTCTAGCACAAGTGATTGGTTGAAAGTGCTTGGGCTAGCAGGATTGGGTAGTAATTTGAGCTTCTAGATTCCTCCATCTTTTCTGGTATTTAAACCCTGTGTCTGCAGGGGTTTGTGCTTGTTTTTACCAAGTTGAAGAGTCATGAGTCATCACTGTGACATAGTAGAAATTCCCTGAGGCTGGACTTACTTGAATCCATCAAGATTCAACCCTCTACACTGATCCTGGGTGACTTTAACTACAAACTATACAGTGGAAACCTATTCTAGCTCAAACACGAATGCCCAGAGATTCCTCAACTTCATCAATGCCAATGCATTGGATCAGCTGATCAACATCCTCACAGGAGGTGAAAATATCCTGCACCTGGTACTAACCAACATGAGTAGCCACTGTAGCACCCCTACAGTGTCATCCTCCTTGGTAAGCTCCAACCATAAAGCAATCACTTTTGAAGTCACCATCTCCCCTGACCCTGCCCCCCCCCCCCTTGCCAGGGTTGAATAAAAAAACTTTTCCAAAGCTGACTACAACTTCCTGCATGCAGGTATAAGCAGCTTCACAGCCACCATTATAGGTTCATAGGTAGATACTAGGCTATTGGCCTGAGGGCCTATGTAAGCCTAGCCAACAAGATTCCCTGGCTTACACCAACCAAGAAAGTTATTTTCCTGTACCACTGTTGAGCAGAGACACAGAAGTGATCCCCGGGGTGTATTTCCTATTTCCCATCCACTCATCAAGATTTTTCTTGAAGAGTGCTAATGAAGAACTTTGCTTGACATAGATGGGTAGCCTTTTCAGAGTATGAAAAGTCTCTTGGACAGGAATCTATCCCTCCAGCATGTCCTGTTTATTGTGGCGACAAGGTTTAGGTCCCTAGAGCATGTAGTTCAGAGGGATTGGGATTTCTTTAGGTGTAGCATGTCCAACAGCTCTCAGTTTGACATAGCTTTATATGTTAGGCAGAGATCACCTCAGAGTAGGCGATATGCTACAGAGTAAAGCTGGAGTTTTCGGAGTTGGTCAGTGTAGGGCATCTGTTTGAGGCCAGTAATCCTCTCTGTGAGGTACTTCTTTAGCCTTTCCAGCTGCTGCAGATGTCTTGTGAGGTACATTCCAAAAGGGGCTTTGTACTCTATAATGGGTCTAATACGTGTCGAGTAGAGGGGAAAAATGACCTCTTTTTTCCTGGATGAGAACCCTTTTATGATGAGGTATGCCACGTAGAAGGACTTCCTGACAACTGTGGCGATGTGACTATCAAAGAACAGACTACTTTCCACCTGGGTCCCAAGGTCTCTTATCACACATTCGGTGTTAAGTAGACTGCTGTCTGTGTAGTAGTTCATGGGTACAGAGTTTTTACCAAAGGGGATGACAATGCACTTTTTGGCATTAAGCTTGAGGCCATGGCTTTGACACCAGGCATCTGTCTCAGCGAGGCCCTTCTGTAGGATTTCCACATCATTTGGGGACTCGACTATGACTCCTAGTTTGCAGTCATCTGTGAACTTTGTTAGCCAGAGGCCTCCTGTACTAACGCCTGTACTTCAGAGAAGTAGATACCAAACAAGAGAGGTCCCAGGACTGAACCCTGTGGTACTCCACTTGTCACTGGTTTGAGGTCAGATTTGGAGTGTGCAACTTTTACTGTGTGGGTTCTGTCAGTGAGCCAGTTGGCAACCCATCTTGTGACGTAGGGATTTATACCTAGTTTAGTGAGTTTAGCTATAATTCCTGAATGGGGGATGGTGTTGAAAGCCTTGGTGAGGTCAAGATAGGCTGTGTGAACCACCTTATCCTCATCTACCGCTTTGGTGACTGCCTCAAAGAAGTCTATCAGGTTCAGGAGGCATGATCTGCCTTTCACAAACCCGAACTGGGTGGGATCCAGAGTTTGGACATTACCAAAGTCTTTGTTTATGAGTTCCATGATGATACGTTCCATGGCCTTGCAGACCAGGCTCATCAGGCTAATAGGGTGATAGTTCCCGGGATCAGTGGTGGCTCCTCCTTTGTGGAGTGGGATAACTGTTGCTGTATGCCATTCAGTGGGCACAAAGCCTGATGTGAGGCTATGATTGAACATTGTGCTTAAGTGGGGAGCCAGTTCGTTCTGAAGTTCATGTAAAATGCAGCCTGGGATGTTGTCTGGTCCCATGGATGCTGTGTTTTTGGCTTTAGAGAGTGCAGCTTTTACCTGCATAGTTGTGATTACAGGGACTCTGCATTCTTCTTGTATAGATATGGGCCCTTTAGGGGGTGGGGGGATAAAGTTAGGACTGAGCCTATCTGCCAGGATGTTGGCAATATCAGTTGGTTCTGTAATTTTCTTGCTGTTGTGTTGTAACTCAGAGCAGATGTGTGTTGCCATTGAGATTTTTGACATAGCTATAGAATGCTTTGTGGTTGTCCTTAGAATCAGTGACAATTTTGTTTTCGTAGCTAGCTTTGGAGGATCTTATAAGGGATCTCAGCTTCTTACTGTGGCTGATCAGGGAGCTCCTCCACTCATGGGATTATACTCTCTTTTGCAACAATTTCTTCCTTCTGTTGTACAGTTTGTTTATGGCAGGGGACCACCAGATTGGCTTCCAATTTTTGGAGGATAGCATCTTGGTTCTGTTTGGGATAGCACGATCCATGCACTCATGTAAGGGCTTATAGAGTGCTTTTGTGTAGGATTCAGCAGTTGTAACTTTTTGTCCATTTGCATGGGTGTCATGAGGTTCACCGCTTCTGTCTTAAGAAGCATGAAGTTGGCTTTGGAGAAATTTTTTACCATGGTTTCCTTAATGGGGGTGGGGGCAGGATGTGGATATCAAGGGTGATTAGCTTATGTTCGGAACGGACAAACAAGGAGTTGACTTCAGGTGTGGAACACCAGTCAATCATGTTGGTAATGACTAGGTCTAGGATATTGTTGCCCGTGGGTGAGGGTGTGGATAAGTTGATCCAGGGCACTGGAGTTTATGAATTCCAGAAATCATTGTGTGAAGGAGTTGGTACACGAGTAGCTTTCCCAGTTAATGCTGGGGTAGTTGAAATCACCCATTATTAGGGTGCTTGGTTGAACTCTAATATTTTCCAGTACATCACTTCAGTTGGAACAAGCACTAATGCCCAAGCCTATACCAAAAAGCTATATGAGCACCTAAATAGCTACCTGGACTCAGCAATACCTGACAGGACCAAATCATTTTCCTCAAGGAAGAGTAAACCTGTCTGTTGGACAGCAGCAATAAACAGACTCTATAATAAAAGGGAAAAAGTTCCTGTCCAGGACCAAAAAGGAGCAGGTGCCAAGCTGGAAGCAATCTCTCTGTTGTCTGAACAAGCAAATAAGGTCACTGGTGAAATCCTCTTAGATTAACTTCGAGTCTAAATTGGCAACATTCACAAAGGACAATCACAAGGCCTTATTCACATACATCTGCAATCTCAAAGGTAACTCCCAAATCTGCTCTGAATTGGTTCTAGAATACCACATACATAAACACCATACATATAGCCAACCTGCAGGCAGACAAGTTCAATGAAAACTTCACCCCCCTGTCCCTCCATCAGTAAACCACAACAACCCCAGCACCTGCCCTCCTCCCCTCATCACCAGAGAACAGGTCATTAATGCCCTCTCAAAGGCAAAAAATACAGCCTCCATGGGACCTGACATCATCCCTGGCTGTGTCCCACATAAACTCAGGCAAGAGCTCTCAGCACCACAAGACATGCTATTCAACCAAAGCATGTGCACTGGCTTCATCCCAGCAGAATGTAGGACAGCCACTGTCTTCCCTCTACACAAAGGTGGAACATCCACTGACCCAGGCAGTTATGGGCCCACAGCCTAACTAGCCTGATCTCTAAGGCCATGGAATGCATTATCATGGATGTTATAAACTAGGACATTCGCAACCTCCAAATGCTTGATCCCATGCAGTTTGGTTTTGTCAAAGGGAGATCATGCCTGTTAAGCGTGGTCGCCTTCTTTGAAATGGTCACCAAAGCCATGGATGAGGGGAAGACAGTGCCCATCATTTTCCTTGACCTAGCCAAAGCCTTCAACACTATTTCCCACTCAGGCATAATAGATAAACTTTCCTAGCTGGGCATCAACCCATATGTTACCAGATGGGTAACTAACTGGCTCACTTATAGAACTCACTCATTCAAAATAGGGGTAGCCACCTCTAGTGGTAGACCTGTTACAAGAGGTGTACCCCAAGGATCGGGCTTGGGGCCTCTAGTGTCTGGGATATATTTTTCTGAGGTGCAAGCCAAAACCAGTGGTCTGTGGCTGACCAAGTTTGCAGATGACTGCAAGCTGGGCACTGTCATAAATTCCCATAGTGAAGTGGACATCCTCCAACAGGATCTTACTCAAACTAATGACTGGTGCCAAAAGCATGACCTGAAACTGAATGCCGAGAAATACATCACTATCCCCTTTGGGGAAAATGGCATCCCCAATAATTATCACATTAATAACAATGTAATAACATGCAATCAGTTGTGAGGGACTTGGGCACACAGGTTGATAGTAACCTGACTTTTGATCACCACGTTGCCTACATTGTATGGAAGCCTTTCTGCATGGCTCACCTAATAAGTAAGGGTATTTCATCCAGGAACATGGAGGTCATAAGATTCGTGTACTCCTCCCTTATCAGACCCATTATCGAATACAGTGCCCCCTCCTCCATGTGCCTTGCCAAGCACGTGCAGCAGTTGGAGAGACCACAGGGGTTCCTGACCAGGAAAATCCAGGGTTTCAAACACCTATCCTATACAGATAGGCTAAAAGCCCTGTCCCTCTATTCAGTCTTCTTGCTCAGAGGTGACCTGTGTCTGCCATACAAGGGCATCTCAGACTCAACCTTGATGGAGTTGTTGCATATTCATAAGTCAAACTCCACTCGTGTAACCAACACACAAGGCCTCAACCTGGTCTGTGACATTAATAGAAGTTGGTGGGATAGATATGTGTCCCAATGACTCCCCCATATGTGGAATAGACTCCCTCACCATGTCAAGCAGAGTGCCTCACTAGCCCTCTTTAAGAGGAACCTGGACAACTGGATGGGAAACAGAAAATATACCACTGGGATCCCACCTGTGTCCCTGCTGGACAGGGAAAACAGGTGCTGACTCTGTGGGAACATGGGTGAAATTCTTGGCTAGGATTAAAAGGGCCACTGGGCCAAAAGTCTAGTATCATCCTATGAACCTATGAACCTATAAGAAACATGAATGGTGAAAGACACATGAGATGGGTGAACGGCATGGCTGGGGTGAGGGTGGAGGACATATCAAATCCATGGATGTCTAGTTGGGTGACAGTGAGAATCAAGTCCTCACCCAGTGGACTGTCATCACTGTCACCTCACTGCTCTGATGGCTTCAGTGTCTGTGTTATTTAATATAACGATGGAGTGCAGTTTCTCCAGCTGGTGTAGAAGTGTACCAACAGTGAGGATCACAGTCCTATGCACAATCCAGGCCAGATTGTAATGGGTGATAAACTCACCCTCTCCACCACTGCTCCCAGAGGGAGCCACAGGCCTATACTCCAGGGAAGAACTATATGAGGAGCCAGATAGTGTAGGGGTGGAAGATGGAGTGCTACCAGGTTCTGCACCAGGCATGCTGGGCAGTGGTGCTGTAGCTGGTGGAGTGGGGCCAGGTGTATCCCATGGGACAGTCCTACCTCACTGTGCTGTGGGAAAAACAAAAAATAAAATAAAAAAATAAACACACATACACACACACACACACACACACACACACACACACACACACACACACACACACACAAGGAAATAAACACAAAAAAAGAAAAAAAAGAAATAAAAAAGGTTGGGGTGAGAGGAAAAAAGGGAGAACACTCGCAACTTCATATGTGACATACAAAGCATTGATGCAATTATCTTACTCTGTTCTGTTACCTTTCCTTTTAACACTACAAACTCCCTGACAAATACCTTTGTTTACTGTTAAGACTACCCAGCTCCTAACAGATGCACAATATAATACAGATTGTAGTAAGCAATCCTTGATGTGTGCATACATTGTACATATCAGTGGTCCAAATATACTGATTGCAATTTACATCACGTCAGTGGTGACACTGCTTTATAACTCTAATGTATATTACAATATTGACGAAAATTTTGCAGCATTGTATATTTGGGAAGTCTGGATTTTGAAGGCACAACCTATGACTACTTTGTAAGAATGAACTGTTGTTTTGCTCTGCACAGTAATTCATGCATGCTTCCCTACAGTTAAGAAATGAATGCTCAATTTGATACAGCTGCATAAGTAACAAATAAATGTGTCGTAACTTCTAATGGTAAAATAACCTCACTGTTGGGATACACACATGTCACATGCATCTCACATTCAATTCCAATCTAGTGGCATGGACTTGCACATTCAGTACCCAGTCTGTGATGGCTGTGGAAAAAACAGAACACTACAGAATACCATTATGCATATCAATCCTGACTATATCCAGCTTTTAACTCTGACAAGTAGTCTCTGCAAGTGACACTTACACATCTGTGGGGTGCTCCCAGTCCTATATTCCTCTATCCAATGGTCAAGGATATCTCTCTTCCTCATCCTGAGGTCTCTGTAGTGGTTCCTACATTGTTCACCAGTGGGGGTGATACTGGTCATATCCTGGGTCAGACTATTCCATGCCTCTGCCTTGTAATCCAAGCCATGATAGTGCCTCTGCACCAGCCTGGGCCCATGTTCATTCACTAGGAGCCCAACAAAAACTTTGGACTACTAGACACCCATTCCTTTGAGCACAGAATCTCAAAAACTCTACAAGAATGCCAGCCATGCTTATTCCAGATAAAGACCAATGTAGAATGATATTTTCCCAACAATTGCAGTTATCATGCTTACTGGGGTGCACACTTTCTGGATTTTCATTATTTGAAAGTGCTGTGAATCACTTACCATCATGAAAAACACATTGCGTGAAATTGCGAGCTGCCAGAAAATGTGTTTGTGCAATGGCCAACAGTATTAATTGAATGTATCCAGTGTATGTTTCTGGCTGTCTGGGTCCTGTCTGCTACTTGAGAGGCCCATCCATGTGGTTTGTGCAGTGCCACTCTACCAGTAAACAAAATATGCATAGCCAAATTCATTTGCGCTAAGTGGTGCATCGCACAAACGGCGCCCCCCCCCCAAAAAAAAAAGAAAAAGAAAAAATGTATAAATGTGGAGAATTTGTTAAAATACAGAAAATAAATAATCCATGATATACAGAGTAGAAACTGTTAGTACACATGAGATATGACTACATAGGTCTGGATCCCAACTCTCACTACAATGCGCTGTCACAAAACAGGAGGGGGAACATAGTCATCTTTGCCCCACAACCACCTTTTCAGCAAATACGTGATGTAATTCCTCATAGAACCAAGTGCACATATCAAGGCATGACCTGTTATTTGTAACTGTATTCTATGTAATATATGTAAACACAAACGGAACACCACTGCAGCCAGAACAATGTAAAAGAAAAGAAACGCAATTTATTTAAAGACCAAAACAGCGTTTTCGCTTCCAGAAAGCCAGAAGCTTCATCAGCAGTTGAAAGGATTAAAACCTAATGCATTTAAAACAAAGTAACTGGCGCTTGTTGACGACATCACCACAAGTGCCACAAGGTTGCTTAAAGGGGCAACGATGAAACTTAAAAGGGCAACAATAACAAGGAGAGCGGGTAAATACAAATACATAGTATGCCCTGTAAAACTTATATAAAAAAAAATTAAAACATTCTATAATGAAGTGTGAAGCTAAAAAGCTATATATAGTGAATATCAATAGACAAGAGCAACTAAATGTACTACTGCATCGGGTCACCTAACAGGAGCAAGCAATATAAAAAAAAGCTACATATCAAAGGAAAATCAATATGTTGAGGTTGCTATTACTTTAAACTGTAGATGGAATAGAACACTGAATGGGCTTAACCCTAGCAAAGCATTATATGCAACATTAATCACTGTCCTTGGAATTGACCAATGGGATAGGTTGGTACGCCACCAAGAGTAAAAAGTACTATCTAAGGTAGCTCTTATATTTAAGAATTGCAGCAATGTTACAGTTTTTGTTTAGCCCAGGAAATGAAAAGGCGTCCAGTTGGAGTTGCCATTCGAGCTCACGAGTCTCGACAATGAGAGATTGTGGGCCACCTCTGATATCCAAACTGATATGATCAATGCACATGAACAGGAAGCTGTGGCCGCTGTTGTTAAGAATATGTTTTGACAACGCGTTGTCGCTTTTCTTATTGTTGATAGCGTAGATGTGTTGGTATATACGGTCACAGAAGCGTCTATCCGTTTTACCAACATAGAAAGCTGCGCAGCATTGGCAAAATGCTACGTATACTATGGCCTTCGTTTTACAATTAATTTTGTGATTGATGAAATATTTCCTCTCCCCAATGATGAAAGAGTTACCTACTCGCAGGTATCTGCACCATTTGCAACACCCACAAGTAGATGTGCCCTTTATTCTCGTCAAGTGTTCACATTTCGTATTTCTCTGTAAAATATCTTTAAGATTATTACCCTCCTGTAAGTGAAGATAGGAGATAAACCTAACCTATCGTGTAGCCCCGAATTCATGATAAAAAAACAGTTCTTCCTCATGATGGAGCAAATATGCCTTGAGTTTGTGTTGAAGGCAGTAATGAAACTGGCCAAGAAGTCAGGGTCCTTTTTGGTGTCCCCAACAATAGTATCCTGCCCACAAGATGGATCCAAAGGCAATGGATCCAATGTGTCTAATGGTCTTCCACTTGGCGAGGGGGGAGATCTAGAGGAGAGAAGAGGTGTGAGAAAACCCTCCAAACGTTTAGAGGAGACTTCCACAGTCAAATCAATGACCAAGTCTACCGGGTATCCTCTGTTTAAGAAGAAGTCTTTAAGTAAGGCACATTCTTTTTTGAAGGCTTCATCGGTGCTGCACATATGGGCTGCCCTCACTAGTTGTCCCTTCACAATCGACCTCTTCTGTTTCCAGGGGTGACAACTTGAAAAATGCAAGAAGGAATTGCAGTAGGTGGTTTTCCTAAAAATGGAAGAACAAACATTGTTGTTGAAATTGTCCTTTACCAGTTGTACATCCAAATAGTCGATGACAGAGGAAGAGAAATGGTGTGTGAATCTTAAAAATTCAGTTGTGGAATTCATGTATGAAATGAGTTCCAGAGCTTCCTCTTCACCTCCTTCAAAAAGGATGAAAATGTCGTCCAAAAATCGTGCGTAGATTTTTGAACAACTGAGAAAAATAGGAGAATTAAATAGGAAAAATTTCTCCCAGTAGGCTACAAATAAATTCGCAACACAACTGCCACACGGGGAACCCATTGCAATTCCTTTCTTTTGCAAGAAGTATAGATTGTTGAAAATGAAGAAATTAGAGGATAAGACAATGTCAAGCAAGACCGTGACAATATGAATGTCATTACTGGGAGCCCCAAGCTCCCGAAGCACGAGTTCAATCCATTCAATCGCTTCTACGTGAGGGATGGAGGTGTACAAATCCACCACGTCTATAGTCAGGAAATTAAGATCAGCATTGAATTGCACATCATTAATCAAGTTGAGGAACGCCCAAGAGTCTTTACAAATCTGCAGGATAGATTTCAAATATCTACCAATGATGTTATCAATGATACGGGCACAGGGGTGTGTGATAGAACTTCTTCCATCAACTAGTGCCCGCATAGGTGGATCAGCAAGGCTCTTGTGGATTTTGGGGATCCCAAACATGACTGGTACTTTAGGCATGGTGATGTCAACAAAATTGTAAGTATCAATGTCAATTCTGCCTTCCAGGAAAAGATCCCTGAAATATCCTCTAATTCTTTTATATGCAGTGGACAGCTCGTTCAAGGATGAAGTAGCATAGGCAGGGGAATCGAGTACCCTCAGCATTCTCCTGGTGTAGTCTTCCTTATCGAAGATAACTAGACCACCTCCCATATCTGGTTTAATGACTCGGACAGCTTTATCGCAGAGATTGTTCAAGCTTGCGACTTGATCCTGGGATATATTCCTTGTTGATCTTAAGTTGCGGTTGTGGAAAAATAAGTGTCTCAGGTCAAGTTCACAGGCGCTTTCAAAGATGTGAAGACCAGGGTGTAAAGGAGGGTTGAATGAACTAGTTAACTTCAATTTGTTGTCCAGTGCAGAAGATTCACTATTGAAAAAAACTTTCAAGTTTAATTTCCGCACATAGAATTTAAGATCCACCAGTGTTTTAGCTAATTTAAATTGGTGGTGGTACAAAATTTAACCCTTTTGCCAGAAGTTCAACCAGTTCTTGGTCAATCAAAGTATTAGAGAAATTGTAAATGTGGAAGTCGCCTTTAAGATTAGAAATGACATGAGGCAGGTTGTCGTCACCAGAAAGGCAGACTGTGTGGGGTGGAATTTCATCAATTAATTCCACCTCTTGTACCTCTGATTCCGGTTGCCCTTCTTCCCTAAAAAAGGCCTCTGTTGATTATTGTAGTTGTGTGCTTTATTTTGGTTTTTAAGCCTATTGCTTCTTCTAGGCCCTTGCACAGGACTAGCCGGACTATTAGTGTCTGTGATGTCCTCATCACAAAGGGGCTCTTCCAGCATTTCGTTATCACATCTATTATGTGCTGGGTCATCCCTTTCTGCATAGATATTTTGTCTAGTAACCTTTTTTGCCAGATTCGGGTATGCACAGTGCGTCTGATAAGCCAACCTGTCTCTTGTTAACTTTTTGCCCTTGTTAACTTTAAGTTTGGACAGTAGAGCATCAATGCTGGTAAAAATACGGCTATAGTCATATTTATACCTAACAAAGTTAATATCAACTTTAATCGCGTTGTCCAAGTTGGATGTTTCTTCCAATAAAATTGTAATTTGTTTGGAATAGTTTTTAATCATTAATTCCAGGAGTTCTGCGCCTTGTCTATTGAACAAAGACTCCAATTCGGATACAAAAGCAGCATCCAAAAAAAGGCCAGTAGGAGAAAAAGAACTCCTTAATCCTTTAGGAATAACAGCTTCAGCCAAACATTGTTTAAAATATGCAACTTCTAATTGCAATTTTTTCAGTTTCAGTAGTTTACCATCTAGAAATCTCAGCTTCTCTGCTATGTTATCGGAAATGTTACCTGAGTCAGATGGGTCCGTCACCGATGGCCCTGCTCCAGAAAAATCACCAAAAGAGAGAGGTGCTAAGTTGTTGGCCCATTCGGACAATGAGGGCACATCCATGAGTGGTCCGTGACCCGAAATCTGTTGACTGCTAGGCATAGCAGGTAGCTGTCTAGGCGCTGGATTCGTAGAATTGCTGCCATTTCCTGCAGGCATGGAAGGCAAAGCAGAATTGTTAGAAAGCAGGTTGCCCTCCGAGATTATCGACCCTTGCGAAATCGACTGGGCAGGTTGTTGACCAGCTGGAATGAATGATGCGTTGGAACCAAGTGAATTATTTTGCCAGTTAGTTTGTGTAAAGACCCGACTAGTTACATGGTCTCCGCTCCACCTTTCAATGTTGTCAAGTCTTAGATTGATGCAATCTAAGCGTTGAGAAAGTGCTACCAACAGCCCTTTCATGTTCGTTTGATCATTAGAGTTCTCTGTACTGGTACTACAGGTACCAAATAAGTTCGGCGTTACTGGGCTCGATGGTGTTGCAGACATAATACAAACGAGTTGAATAAAAAACAAGGAAACTCACTGAAAACACAAACGGAACACCACTGCAGCCAGAACGATGTAAAAGAAAAGCATAATTTATTTAAAGACCAAAACAGCGTTTTCGCTTCCAGAAAGCCAGAAGCTTCATCAGCAGTTGAAAGGATTAAAACCTAATGCATTTAAAACAAAGTAACTGGCGCTTGTTGACGACATCACCACAAAGCCACAAGGTTGCTTAAAGGGCAACGATGAAACTTAAAAGGGCAACAATAACAAGGAGAGCGGGTAAATACAAATACATAGTATGCCCTGTAAAACTTATATAAAAAAAATTAAAACATTCTATAATGAAGTGTGAAGCTAAAAAGCTATATATAGTGAATATCAATAGACAAGAGCAACTAAATGTACTACTGCATCGGGTCACCTAACAGGAGCAAGCAATATAAAAAAAGCTACATATCAAAGGAAAATCAATATGTTGAGGTTGCTATTACTTTAAACTGTAGATGGAATAGAACACTGAATGGGCTTAACCCTAGCAAAGCATTATATGCAACATTATTCACTGTCCTTGGAATTGACCAATGGGATAGGTTGGTACGCCACCAAGAGTAAAAAGTACTATCTAAGGTAGCTCTTATATTTAAGAATTGCAGCAATGTTACAGTTTTCGTTTAGCCCAGGAAATGAAAAGGCGTCCAGTTGGAGTTGCCATTCGAGCTCACAAGTCTCGACAATGAGAGATTGTGGGCCACCTCTGATATCCAAACTGATATGATCAATGCCCATGAACAGGAAGCTGTGGCCGCTGTTGTTAAGAATATGTTTTGACAACGCGTTGTCGCTTTTCTTATTGTTGATAGCGTAGATGTGTTGGTATATATGGTCACAGAAGCATCTATCCGTTTTACCAACATAGAAAGCTGCGCAGCATTGGCAAAATGCTACGTATACTATGGCCTTCGTTTTACAATTAATTTTGTGATTGATGAAATATTTCCTCTCCCCAATGATGAAAGAGTTACCTACTCGCAGGTATCTGCACCATTTGCAACACCCACAAGTAGATGTGCCCTTTATTCTCGTCAAGTGTTCACATTTCGTATTTCTCTGTAAAATATCTTTAAGATTATTACCCCTCCTGTAAGTGAAGATAGGAGATAAACCTAACCTATCATGAAGCCCCGAATTCATGATAAAAAAACAGTTCTTCCTCATGATGACCATTAGACACATTGGATCCATTGCCTTTGGATCCATCTTGTGGGCAGGATACTATTGTTGGGGACACCAAAAAGGACCCTGACTTCTTGGCCAGTTTCATTACTGCCTTCAACACAAACTCAAGGCATATTTGCTCCATCATGAGGAAGAACTGTTTTTTTATCATGAATTCGGGGCTACACGATAGGTTAGGTTTATCTCCTATCTTCACTTACAGGAGGGGTAATAATCTTAAAGATATTTTACAGAGAAATACGAAATGTGAACACTTGACGAGAATAAAGGGCACATCTACTTGTGGGTGTTGCAAATGGTGCAGATACCTGCGAGTAGGTAACTCTTTCATCATTGGGGAGAGGAAATATTTCATCAATCACAAAATTAATTGTAAAATGAAGGCCATAGTATACGTAGCATTTTGCCAATGCTGCGCAGCTTTCTATGTTGGTAAAACGGATAGACGCTTCTGTGACCACATATACCAACACATCTACGCTATCAACAATAAGAAAAGCGACAACGCGTTGTCAAAACATATTCTTATCGACAGCGGCCACAGCTTCCTGTTCATGGGCATTGATCATATCAGTTTGGATATCAGAGGTGGCCCACAATCTCTCATTGTCGAGACTCGTGAGCTCGAATGGCAACTCCAACTGGACGCCTTTTCATTTCCTGGGCTAAACGAAAACTGTAACATTGCTGCAATTCTTAAATATAAGAGCTACCTTAGATAGTACTTTTTACTCTTGGTGCATCAACCTATCCCATTGGTCAATTCAGGACAGTGAATAATGTTGCATATAATGCTTTGCTAGGGTTAAGCCCATTCAGTGTTCTATTCCATCTACAGTTTAAAGTAATAGCAACCTCAACATATTGATTTTCCTTTGATATGTAGCTTTTTTTTATATTGCTTGCTCCTGTTAGGTGACCCGATGCAGTAGTACATTTAGTTGCTCTTGTCTATTGATATTCACTATATATAGCTTTTTAGCTTCACACTTCATTATAGAATGTTTTAATTTTTTTTTATATAAGTTTTACAGGGCATACTATGTATTTGTATTTACCCACTCTCCTTGTTATGGTTGCCCTTTTAAGTTTCATCGTTGCCCCTTTAAGCAACCTTGTGGCGCTTGTGGTGATGTTGTCAACAAGCGCCAGTTACTTTGTTTTAAATGCATTAGGTTTTAATCCTTTCAACTGCTGATGAAGCTTCTGGCTTTCTGGAAGTGAAAACGCTGTTTTGGTCTTTAAATAAATTGCGTTTCTTTTCTTTTACATCGTTCTGGCTGCAGTGGTGTTCCGTTTGTGTTTTCAGTGAGTTTCCTTGTTTTTTATCCAACTCGTATGTAATATATGTAGATATAGTGCACTTACTGATCAGACAACTTGCTCTGCTTATTCCTTGCAAATATACAGATTTTCCAACCTTTCTGTGTTTCTTGGTAATTCATCAGTTATCTGACCAGTACTCAGAGACATGCAGTGTGTAAGCCAGTCTATATAATTTACCTTAAAATGTATGAGGATATTAACTAGGGACAATATGATATGTAGTTGCCATCACATTAATGGAAGGTTGGATGCAACAAGCAAGTGTAGACTGCTGATTTGGGGGTGGGGAGCAAAGGTGGGTTCCTGTCATGGAACATGCAAGGGTATAATGTTCTTACAAGGGGTGGAGCCAGGCTGAGCTACTGTTATGGCACAAACAAGGCTATCTTGCTCATTACTCTACTTGTGTTGCATCCTGATGGTTTGATCTTATGAGAGTAATGAAGCCAGAAACTGCTATGTGTCTTATTACTTTCAAACTTCTCAGTTATGATTTCCCATTTCAATGTATGGTGTTAAACTGAGGGCAGGCAGTGATCATCATTACTTTGGGGAAATATCAGTGAGTGAATCTTTGAGGTCTGAGGCCTACTACTTGCTAATGGACACATGCAAGTCAAATAACTCTCTGCTGTTACATGTGACACTAATTTCTGTACAAATTTCCCACCTTGTAGTTGCTTACTGTACCAAGTGATGAAATACAAGGATATGTCATAATATTATTTTACAACACAATACATATTCAGGACTTACCTTCTAAATCCAGCAGTTGGGATGGTGTTAGTTCAGGGCTAACTGTGATACAAGCAGTAGACAGCCAATACATGGGGAGGGAAAGGCTGTGGCTCTGTGTTGAGGCCGGCAAAGGTTGCATGGTTCCTGTATTGTGTGTCTGTCCACCCTGTAGCACTCTACAATGTCCATGTCATGTATGTTGTGATGTACATTACAAAGACATGCATCTGGAGTATTTCTCCCAGGGCATCAGCTGAAAATTGGCTTTATTGCAAGTCGGACATTCCTGGTAAACAAATGTTAAATAAATAAATAAATACATAAATAAATACATAAATAAAATAAGTTAAATGTGCCCTGAAACCTCTTTTATGTCTCTGTATAGGTCTACTGGCAGTAGCAGCAAGAGCTCCTAACATGTCTGTGTAGACTTTCTGTGTGTGTACTCCACTACTTCTGACATCCATAGGAAAAACCAGCATGGAGTCTAAATAGTCGCGTTATAACTTCTTGAATACCTCTACCAGACTGGTTGATTAGAATGCAATTCAGCTGCTTATGCTGAAATTAGCATCTCTAAAACACAGCCTAGACAGATGCAGTCCATTAATAATCTACTCCATTATAAAAAGGAAAATGTGTAGCTAGCCAAACTGATGGTGAGGATACTTGCTACATGTTCAGTAAAGCAAAATATTTCCCAAGCTACCTTTACAGAGGAGAACTCAACTCTAGCAAATATACTGTCATTTGTTTTTACTTGCATAATGCATATGCTGGAATATATTAATGAATAATGTGAAGCAAATCCTTTTACATTATTTTCTGTATGCAGTAGTTAGAAGTGTATTGAAGGCATGACCATGTTTGTCATACTGAACTCCAGCATGTATGCTGTCATTTTTTTACCTACATAATGCATATGCTGGAATATATTAATGAATAATGTGAAGCAAAGCCTTTTTCACTGTTATCTGTATGCATTAGTTAGAAGTTTACTGAAGGCATGGCCATATTTATCAAGCCATTTCAGAGTTACAAATGATTGACACTAATGATAAATAGTAACCTATGTGATACATGTGTACAAATGTTTCAGGGTCAGGTTCTTTGAATGCATGTTTTATCTAATGTGTTTTATTAGCAAAATGATTCATGTACCTGTTCTTTAGTGGTTGGGGGAAGCAAAGGGAAGTTACTGTTATGTCACAAACTAGAATGGACAGTTGTTTTGGGGAGAGCACAGATGAGTTACTGCTATGGCACATAAAAAGATGTGTTGCCCTTGCTACTCTCCTTGTTTGGCATCCTCCCTGTTGTTAGTATTTCATATACGTTACGTGTTATGTTTTTCCAGTGGGTATTACTGACTGCCTACCTTAACTGTTTGTAGCTATGTGATAGTAATGTGGATTATCATTCTGTTGTGTGTTAGGATCAAAAATGTCATTGAGGCACAGACCCCCCCTTCAGTAAGGCAGATAACATAATAATAGTGGACATGCAAAATCAACATAGTGAATGTCTTCTTGGAAGGAATCATCCCGATATGCCAGAGAGGCTAAGGATATGTCAGCAAATTGTTGCTAACATAAATGCTGTAGGTGGCCGCAACAGTACTTATGAGCAGGTGAACAACAACAGAGCCACTAACATGCTCACATCTGCACGGTGGTGTGCAGCTACTGTTGCCTGACACCAGAGAGTAACCAGGGGTGGACCTACTGCAGAACCATGTCTCATCCCCAATGAGGAATTCCTGGTGAATCTTCTGACACAGAACAAATCACAGCAGAGTGGCCCACAACATGTGATTGATGTGGGTGCACCTCCTTCTCAGTCCCAGAAAGAGCTTCCAGGTAGGCTTTGTTATATGACCAATTCAATACTGTTACATAGTAAAACAATTGAAAGAAAAGTTACTTCTGTATCACATGTGTTTTTTGTCTGGGGGAAGGGTTGAATATTAGTACAGTGATAAGCTCAGTTTGAAGTTGTCAGCAACGTTCTTGTTAAAGTAACACATTATGCTGATTGAGAGGAGTACATGTAGTACCTCCTTTCTTAATGTTAAATGTGATGATGTTGGCTTTACCTCTTGCTTAACTTATTATTTCAGTACCATCAGGATTCTAGCAATGTAGGCTTCCTGCAGGTGGTAAGCCAAATCAAGTTATTTCAGTACTGCCGATCAATTGCTAGAAATCTAATGTGTCGTTTTAAGTCTGTGGTGTGTATTGATGTACTGTCTGTAATAGTGGTAACACTGTTAGTTGTTTAGCATATATTGCACCATAGTAGAGCAGGTATTAAGTAATGCCTGTGTTTCTCCCTTTTTTTCACAGGCGATCATGACAGTGGGAGTGTGGGCCCTGTGCCACCTGATGTCAGTGTCTCATCAGACACTGATGATGATGGTGGCAAAACTGAAGCACAGTCGGGGCTGCAGAGATTGAGTCTGATACAAAGGTTGATGTCCGGCCATCCACTTCTTTTTCCCTGGACACCACCAGTAGGCCTACACCTACAAAGTCCACTGAGCCAACAGATATAGGACAGGTGAAGGGCGAAGACATTGAGTGGGGAAGTGGAGCTACTGTGGCTTCAGTGCCTGCTGAGTCTGGCCATAGCCAAAGTGTTGGCAAGATGCCACATAGGAGAGTTGATAGAGGTGCTTGGAGGTGGTCTGCTGTACTTCCTCGACCTGCTGCAGGTGTCTCTTCCCATGTCACTCAACATATGTTTAGGGCCATTATGGAGGCACAGGTGTGTTCAGGAAAGTGCTTTAGACAAATGCTCAGGTGGAAGTGGCACAGTCTGACATTCATGACTGCTTCCACCTTGTCGATAATTCCCTGGATTGGATGAATGACAAGTTGGAATGAGGGGTGTTTGTGATGGATTGATGGGTGAAAACAATGAACTGCCACCTCTACCATGCATGGCTCACACCTGTCCAACATACCAACACATAGAGCTAGCACTGAGCTTGGCTGTGTTCATGCAGACTCTCCCACACCACTTTTATATGGAGGACACCTAAAGGCACACACACAGCCTCTCTGCTTCCCTATCTCCTCACACACACTCTCTCAGTGACCTTTTGTGTAACTTAGCCCCCACCCCCCAGCATGCCATGCAATTGATGATAACTGCCATATCCCTGTTTTCTCACTTTTGGATTCAGAGATACAAAAGCTTTGTGTCTGATGCACAGGGTGCATTGTTACATTAGTGCATGGTATATCTGCGTTTGTGTTGTTAAACTGATAATTGTACCTGTCAGTTATATTTGCCTTGCTAAATGATGCAGTGGATAGCATCATCATGACAACACTTTCTAGTGTATTCTCTTGTAATGGTTGCAAAGTCAGAAACTGCAATGTGTGCCATTACTTTATAACCTTTTCCTTTAATGTTTTCCAGTGAATACATATGGTGCACAACATAAGAGATGCCATCACATTCAGATCTCAGGATTGTATGAAAGCACTGTAGTCAAACTCATTAGAACAATAATACAGTATAACAGTGTCTTTTAATGGAACCTCATCAGATACATACAGCATCTAGACAGACCACAGGGCTTTCTCCTCAAGATAACACAAGGCCTACTACCCATGACATGCTGTATGTGGGTAGATTAAAAGACATGCCAGTGTCATCTGTCTCATATTACATTGCAGTGTAACTGTCATTGTAATCCTATTACTTTTGGTTTAAGTACTTGATCTTCAGGCCAGTTGTCCTACATTAAGAAGGTTTGTAGTGTGCACTCTGGTGGGAGGAAAGGGTAGCCTTTGCCCTTCTGAGCTAGGAATTGCTAGTTGAATGCTTATTGTTGCTGTTGTTCTAAGTTTCTTTGTTATGGTTTAAGCACTTGGCCTCCAAATCAGTTATTTTACATTAGGAAGGATTGTGGTGTAGACTCTTGTGTCAGAGGAGGATAGCCTATACCCTTCTAAACTGGGAATTGCTGGTTGAAGGCATATTGTGTCTGTTTTTATGAAAGTGTCTTAGTTCTGGTTTAAGCACTTGTGCTCCAGACCACTTATTTCACACTAGGAAGGTTTGTTGGCTACACTCTTGCTGGAGTATTCTACTGAATTGCTGCTTTATTTAAACTGTTCTTCTGTCGTGATTGCGATTTTTCTGCACTTTAGATTTCAAGTACTTCTGCATTTATAGCATATCCTTGATTTAGGCTGGCTGAATCAGGACTGGTTGGTATCATTGCAGCACTAAAACCAGCCCTCTTACATTAAGAAGGCACTCCTGCACCCTTGTGGCAGAACTGTGCAGACAAGCACCTATCTGACTTGGGGATTGCTGGAATAAGGCTCACTGTTGGCCTTTCCTTTCTTCACTTGTTTAAAATAGTTTAACTTTGATTACATTCCAGCATTGTGTTTTGGGGGGTTTGCACTCAGTTTACCATAGCTCCTCAGAGCTTGCACTGCTGCCCTGTGAGCAACTCAACTGTGCATTGTGAAACATTGACACATTTTTGTAACCCTAACCCTCCATAGAATAGACACATTTTGTTAGTGTTACACCAAAACCTGGTCCATCTAGCCCACTCCCACTTGTTACTACAGTATGCACCTTCCATAATGAACAGTTAGTTTCCCTTAATTTCTCCAGGCAGCCTGATTTACATGGGAATCCTGAGGCAACAGAGCAATTGCCTTATGTATACTGACAACCAGTTACAGCCAAAACAAACTAATACAACATGTGAGAGCTGTATCTTAAGCTATGAATTTGGAATAAATTCTCTCACATAACAACAAGCCAGATATCAAACATATTGTCAACAAGCTCAATTGACCTCGTGCACATAAGCTTACAACACATAAACCCACAAACATGGTAGCACTCGATAGAAACCTAACTAAAGAGCAGAGACCTCGCAAGAGCAAATCTACTGCTCATAGTGCAGACCCAGCAGAATCCACTTCACATACCAATACACACACCAGTGTCTCAGTGAATAAGCCTGCTAGGCAAAACAACTCTAAACCAAATGTCTTGCTCATAAGAAACTCCATAGTGAGACACTCAGATGTCCCCCTCATCAGGCTGGACAAGGAGAAGCTCATAGTCAACTGTCTGTCAGTTGCCAGGGTCCATCAGATCACGAATGCACTCAAGTCTCTCGACAACAAGTACCATTATGACTCTGTCATAGTCCATGTTGTAGTGAATGACTGGAGATGTATCTCACTGCACTATATGAAGGAGCTTGCCTCCCCCATAGTGGCTTTTTTAGGCAATGTCAGAACAACTAAAGTCCCAACCTTAAGAAATCCACCACAGACAAACCGAAGGTTATGTTGCTTAATGCAAGGAGTGTAAATCAGAAACTGTACTCACTGGAAGAACTTACCTTGGAAGATGCCCAAGGTTGTAGAGTCTCACAGACATGGTTCAAAGCCACAGAGAGCACCATGGCCATGCAGGGGTACAATGCCTTCCATACATTCACACATCAAAATGAGCATGAAAAAAACAAAGGCAGAGGTGTATACATCATCATTAAAGTCAAATACACAGCAAGACTGGTCAAAGGGTACGACACTGTAGCACTACTCCAAGTCCAACTAACCGTATGTAAAACCCTTTCCATATCATTGATAGGTACAGGTCATCTGCCATGAACCACGAGGACCACTCTGTCTACTTGGACCTAACTGAGTCACTCACTAAACAGCCAAACATCTTGGTCATGTGTAATTTCAACTAAATTTCCATTGATTTGGAGTCATATATGTGCACAAGCACACTCACCCTAAGCTTCATGGACTTTGTTAATACATATGCTATGTAACAGATAATCTGCACCCCCACAAGGGTAGTGAATGTCCTAGACTTAGTACTGACCAATATAGTGATTCTCTGCAATAATCCATGTGCGCTGGCCCCTCTGGTCATGTCAGATCACAATTCAGTCTCGTCCACATTCACAATCATATCCAGCACCCTCTCAAGAACAGAAGGGATGAAACATTTATCCAAAGCAAACTATAGGCTCCTAACTGATGCAATAAAGCATTACAGCCCTCCATGCTACCACTGGCAACAATGACTGCTATACAGATGTGTACACAAATGGCCTGTGTTAACTGCTATACAAATGTATAGAGCTGACTGAACATAAATGGATCAAAACAAGTTCTTCACAGAAAACAAGCCACCTTGGTGGGCATCAAGCATACATAAGTTATAAAACAAGTGGAAAAAAGGAATGTCTAAGAACAAGAGGGAACTGATTCAGCAGTGATAGGACACCCTCCAAACCTTAAACAAGGAAATTAGCTATCTTGCAAAGTCCTCTAAGGCCACGTACAAACCTAAAGTAGCATCCCTAGCTAAAATTATCAGGAGGCATTCTTTAGCTATGTCAAAAATCTAAAAGTGAAAGCCTAGCTTTGTGCTGAACTAGTAGTGGATAGTACCACTCATACTGACCCTAAAAACATCACTGACCTGCTATCAGACAGTTCAGGGTAAACTACACCCCCTCCAAAGCATACCTTTCACCAATCCTCTACCTAGTGACCTCCTATGAAGCTAAGATGATGTCTACCTTGGCTCCAGGCCAGTGTCCGAACCTGATCTGGTGGGATGGTTGTATATGCAATAATCTGATCTAGCTGATTACATCAGCATTTTCTGTTGAGCATATGGTGATAAAAGTATACGTAAGCTGGTGTAAAAGGATCTCTGTAATGTCAAGTAACATCTGTCTCTCACACACACACACACACACACACACACACACACACACACACACACACACACACACACACACACACACACACACACACACACACACACACACACACACACACACACACACACACATGCACGCATGCACGCACACACACAGTTAATTGCAATGAGAATAAAATCCCTACTTAAGTACACACACTGCAGAATACAGTACTATAAACAAACGCCACAGCACACGTCTGACTTTTACATGTTTTCAGGTCAACTTATAGTAGATGACATCAACAGGCTATGTGACTGACAAGAGGTGGGGAGGACTGCAAAAATGGATATGTAGGTTTCAGCAAGTATGGAAAGACTGGCAATTCATGCCTCTGGAGAATTAATTGTAGCATAGCACATCTACACTGCTGAGTAGAGACACACACAATTGACTACAGTGAAAACAGGACACATACCTTTCTAAGTATACAGCCTAGAGAACTCAGTACTTTACGCAGGTGCCATGGCAAGAGTCCGACTTTTACATGGCTGCAGGTGAACTTATTGACATCAGTAGACCATGTGTAGGACAAGAGGTTGTGAATCCTAGGCACATAGATTCATAGGTTATTATGAGTCCAGTAGCCTAACTGTAGAGTGTGTCCTAGGTGTGTAGAAGCCTAGCTGTGTAAAAGCACAAATACCCCTAGTGAGCACAGTTGGATGTTTGAGTTTAGCAAGTTTTCCAGCACCACCAATTGGCCCTGTCCATGAGGGGCCACACAACATTATTTATATATTTCACTTTGTAGTGTGGTTAATATATGTGTGTAAAAATATACTGAGCCCCCAGGGTTGTATTGATTGGGGGGTGGACAACACATATATGTATTATGAATATATGATGCATGCTGAAAACGTGCCCTGAAAAAATGATCATATGCACAGAAGATTAGCTGAATTTTGACTGAAGAGAGAGATGACAACAATGTAATCATGTTGTATTGCCAACTGGACTGAATCAGCTGTGTCAAGTACACATGTATACAATATTGACAGCTACATATAGGACATTTTTTTTTTTGAGAGAGAGGAATGTTGGTGAAGGGACACGGGTATGCTTGAAGGTGAGGAAGAAATTGCTGACAGAACACATACAAGACAAGACTGGTATCAGTAAGGAAGGAGAGGAGCAGAAGATGATCAAGAGGAGGAAATAATGTAAAATAGCTCAACTAGAATGGTTAGTGGATGGTGTGAAAAGACAGATAGCCTGCAATGAACTGAAAAATGTAAGGGACATTATTGCAAAATTACCAAGTCATTTGAATTCATATAGAGACTATAGTTAATATTCACGTTGATCTGTAAAATCAAAGGTATGTAAAATTAAAAGTAATTGACAATATGCAGTTTTGATGTTAAACTCACACATTATCAGTGAGAAAGACTGAGATAAGAAAAGTGGATTCCCACTATAGAGAGGAGTGACTTATGGACAGAGAGTGGTATAACAGGGAAAGTGCTACAAGAAGAGCATCTGTTTTTCTGTTCACGGGAATTGTGTTTAGTTAAACAAATGGGGAATGAAGAGGCATGATACCATAAGAAAAGAGCGAAAAATATTGTAAATCAAGGAAGGAATTAAAAAAGTCAGAAGTTAATCACTGATGTTACATATCAAGAAAAGCATAATGTCAGACAAAACTTTATTAGGATATACAATAAGCAGAAAGCTAATACAAGGGGAGCAGTGCAGAATTTTACCAAAGTAAGCAAGACATGACACTTCAAATTCTGAGCTGGAATATAAACTCGATTAGATAAAATAAAGAATCAAGAGGTTTTTACCTATATAAAAAGGGAAAATATTAGTGCCACAGTCCTTCAAGAAATACATTTATTAAAGGAAGAAACAGCACATATACTGTGGATGGAAGTAAAGCAGGGATATGATTAAGAAGCATGGGATGGA
Organism: Protopterus annectens; assembly: GCF_019279795.1. Classification (NCBI taxonomy): domain Eukaryota; kingdom Metazoa; phylum Chordata; order Ceratodontiformes; family Protopteridae; genus Protopterus; species Protopterus annectens. The sequence continues at coordinate 30,651,135 of NC_056727.1, read as the reverse complement.
CAAAAGAAAGGACTAATTACACTAATAGAGAGCAATTCAGATCTAGAAATTAAAGAATGTATCAGAGGTAAATAAAGCAGATATTTACTTTTGCAGGGATGCTGGGGCAACAGTAGAATAATGTTAGCAATTGTTTACATCCCTCCTTAAAGTTAGGTGATCTCTGAAAAAAAAGGGAAACTTAAATAGAAGAAGAGCTGCAGAAACTAGAAATGAATTGACATTAGAAGCAGGAACTGGATCTGAATGAAATGTGAGCAGCATTAAACCAAATTTATTTTATGAATTCCTCAAGATTTCAAAATGTATTAGCAATGAAGTTAAGACAGGAAAAAATAGAAAGACAAATAAATAAAATTAGAGATTCAAAAACAAGATAGACAGGGGAAGTCTTTCAAAAATATTATGGGGAGCTGTACAAACGAAATACTGAAATTTATGCTTTGAAGTACATTGTAACTAAGGCAATGTGAATAAAGATGCTTTGAAAAGAAAAGAGAAATCAATTAGGGAAAAAAATGAGATATGCACTTATAAACAATGGAATGGATTCATAAATGTCCATGCTCTGCACTAAGAGCATGTGTGGATCACTCAGCAGCAAGCATGCTGTTTGGTATTTATTAAACAACTCTACACATTGTGCACAGCTGCAAAACAAAGGTATGCAGCACAATATACTAATGAAGGCAGACGTATGTGAACTGTATGCTATTAAAGCAATTCAACATGGTGGAATTATTCAGGAACTTATGAAATGTGGGTTCCTATTAGAACACCGAAAGCTTAAAATAGCGAATGACCTAAAGGTGGGAAATGCCGGATCTCGATCTGATTTTTTTGAACTCATGGTACAGTAAGGATTGGAATATTTGCACTTTCCTCACTGTAGTGTGATCTCAGAGTTGGTAAATATATTTAGCGTGGGGTGAAGGGGGGTGCAGCCCCCCACGATATTGGTTCGAGGTCCTGCATTTTCGACCTTTAGGTCATTTGCGTCTTTGGATTTTAATTTATGTAATATAGACCCTAAAATGCACATATGCACACTGTGCTCCCTTTTGGCCTCAATTCCAGTACTTTTTGGAATATAGCAACAAATACACTTAGAAAAAAATCTATGCAACAAGCTTTAATACAAGTCGTTGCTGCTGCCAGACATTGGCCTGGAAGGAAAAGAGTGTTCAAACTGCATTTGACTTATGGACTTCTAATACAGTAACTGCAAAGAGATACAGGGTGGGCAGGCATACTTTAGAGGAATTAGGCAACCTCCACTGCTCTCACCTGAGGCCCTGGGAAAATCATGGAAAACCCATCCCAGTGCAAAGCAAGGTATGTATAGCATTACATATAGTAGTCACAGACACTTTTTAGAGACCCATAGGAAACCTATCAGGGTTATCATAGGCCTCAGCCTCAAGAATAATGCAGCAATTTCTAAATGCAGTGCTACAACATGTTAGGGATCACATCTAGTTTCAACCCATAGGAGAGAGCAACAACCATGCAACAATTCTACACCATAGCACAGTTCTCTCAGGTTCTGGGGGGCATAGACTGCATCACACATAGTAATAAAAGCTCCACCTATGTGAACATAAAAGGAGTTAGATCAACAGGAAGGGATATTACTCTTACAAGTTATTATGAGTTATCACTTAGACTGTAATGCCCAAGGGATCATCTACAATGTGTGTGCATGCAGCTCTTGCAGTTTTCAAGCCTCTCACATGTGACAAACCTTTGACCTGTACATAAGGTTTACTAGGGGTTACTTTGCACAAGTGCATCTAGAGGAGGATGCATGTTATGTACTAGAACCTTGGCTCTTGAAACCCATGAGAAACCTACACAACCCAACTAAGCAAGGATATAACAATGCATAGACTCAGAGTAGAAATGTTATAAGTCATTTATTTGGCTTCCATAAATCAAGGTTATAGTTTCACAGCTTCATAGGTGTTTACTGGGCTAATGACCACAAGGGCCTTTTTAAGGCTAGCCATGCATCCCAAATCTCTGACAAGTTCTAATACCCTTTCTAAGTGAAAGCAGTGGCTTTGGAAGTGAAACATTTACAAGCAGGGTCCTGGAAGATGAACCATTTACAGACTACCTATGTCCATCAGAAAAATTGGTGCCAAACCAGGATGAATTTCCTGTTCCTATCCAACTGTCCATGTTACACTTGAATTGGGATAGGGAGGAACTCTGCTACTCATGGATGGGTAGCCTGTTCTAGAGAAGAGGTAGTCTCTGAGATTAATATCTTCTCTCCAACATGCCCTAGTTATATCAAAGGCAAGGTTTAAATCTTTAGAATGGTAATTCTAGTGCTGTTTGTTTGCAGGTATGCCTGAGTTCCATCAGAGTGGGATCTGACAATGCCTTGTATGCCAGGCAAAGATCTCCCTGGAACAGCTTGTAGGAGACAGAATACAGGGATAGGGCCTTGAGGCAGTCTGCATAGGACACATGTCGTACACCCTGTATTCTTCTAGTGAGGAATCTCTGTGGACATTCCAATTACTGGATATGCCTGGTTAGGTACATACCAAAGTGGACATTGTACTCAATGATAGGTCTGATGAATGCTGAATACAGTGAAACAATGACTTCCTTGGACTCAGATGCCATACCTTTGTTTATAAGTTGCACAACTTAGAATGATCTCCACACTACCGTAGTCTCCCCACTACCGTTGACACATGGTGGTCAAAGACTAGATTATTTTCTATGTGTCTCCCCAAGTCTCTGACTACCGGCTCAACTCTTAGTGGTATATTGTCAAAATGATAGTTACCATGGGTAGATGACTTCCTGAAGGACACTATTATGCATTTCTTGGCATTCAGTTTGAGTCCATGGCTCTGACACCAGATGCTTGTCTGTGTCATCCCTTCCTTGAGAATATTTGTGTCAATGAGTGATTCAATGATAGCTCTTAATTTGCAATCATCAGCAAATTTAGACAGCCAGAGGCCATTGACATTGGCCTTGACTTCAGAGAAGTAAATGCCAAAATGGAGCAGTCCCAGGACCAATCCCTGAGGGACTCAACTTGTGGCTGGTCTCTTTGTAGATGTGGAATCCCCAATTTTAACTTCCTGGGTCCTATCTGTGAGCCAGCTGGCAATCCACAGAATGACATAAGAGTTTGTACCTAACCTCTTATGTTTATCAACAATGCCTGAGTGGTGTATTGTGTCAAATGCCTTGGCCAGGTTAAGGTAAGCAGTGTGAACCATTTTGCCCTCATCCATTGCTTTGGTGACCTTCTAAAAGAAGACCACCAGGCTGAGTAGGCATGACCTGCCTTTGATAAAACCAAGCTAGGCTGTGTCCAGTGTCTGAAGGTTTCCTATATCATTATTGATCATTTCCATTATCATCCTTTCCATGGCTTTGAGTATGAGACTAGTGAGACGTATGGGTCTGTAGTTTCCAAGGTGTGTAGATGGCCCATCTTTGTGCAGATGTTGCTTTTCTCCATTCATGAAGCATGATGGCTATAGTTAAATAACAATTACACAGGGACTGACAGGTCATGTTTCATGCTATTTAGAAGGTATCCTGGCATACAGTCTGGGTCCATTGATGCAGTGTTCTTGGCCTTAGACAGAGCATTAAGGACCTGTTCTCTGGTGGTAGCAGGGGTAGTTATATTCAATGATATTTCCTGAGGGAAGGTTGAAGGGGAGAGAGGGGTAAAGTTAGAACATAATTAATTGGCCAGTAGGTTTGCTATATCTTCTGGCTCAGTATAGGTGGTTCCATTTACAATGCATTCCGCACACAGTTTTGTATTGCCTTTAAGTTTGTGGACATAGCTAAAGAATCCCTTGTGGTTGTCCTTAGCTTAGGAGGCCATCTATACTTCAGATTTGGCTTTGGTAGACTTTATTTGTCTTCTGAGTTGTTTGTTTAGTTTGATAAGGATGCTTTTATCCTGCTGAGTGCTGCACCTACTAATTTTTTACATGGTTTTCTTCCTTCTGTTATACAGCCTATTGATGTTGTGATTCCACCAGAGTAGATTTTTGTTTGAGTTAGTTCTGTACTTTTCCCTGGTGGGTATAGCTGCATCTAAGCTATTGACATGCTTGTCTGGGGTTTCTTTGAACAGTTATGCATAGGCAGCAGTGTTCTCAGGGTTTATGGGGACTTGAAATTTTGCCAGGCTATCATTTAATAGTTGGAAGTTAGCCTTAGAGTAGTTCCTGAATATTCCAGGATTAGCTGGGGTTCCATGTTTTATTTTTACTTCCAAGTAGGCCATTTTGTGGTCTGACCTTAACAGAGATACCTGGTTGGTTTATTGACAATCTGGTCCAGGACGATTGCGTTTACAAAATCCAGAAATCTCTGTGCCAGTACATTTGGTGATGTCTAGACACAGCTGGTGGTTTCCTACAGTATGACTCATTTACCTCAGCCAAAATGCACACATTATCTACCATGTTGCACAATATAATTGTCAGGAAACAGCTGCAACAAGGACAGGGACAACAGCAGGTCCAGCAGGGACAGCAGATATAGATGATGTCTCTGAGGAAGAACCAGCAGCCGTGGATGATCCTGGAAGATGTAAGTGTAGACCATATACCAAGGCTCTGGCTAAGAGGCAGAAGTTAGCGCACACACACACACACACACACACACACACACACACACACACACACACACACACACACACACACACACACACACACACATACACTTCCTACTTAAGTGAAACCTAGACGCTAAGGACATAAAAACAGTAAAAGTGAAGCCTGCAAAATTGTCAACATATACATATTAGTGTAATAGCTGTGTTCTGTGAGCATCAGGCATAGTTAAACTTTAAAGACACATCTTGTTTCAGTGGTATTAACCAAATTAAGTGATGAACCTGTAGAAATAGATGTATTAATGATTACACTCATAAGCAAGTATTGTACATCACTAGGATGAAACTCTTCTGTAGAGCAATGTCACTAGTAACTCATGAGTAACATATGCTCAATAGATATATGATTCTAGCCAGTACTATGCATCATGCATTACAGTTGCCCAATGTAAATACCACAACAGTAACCAGGACAATCTAACCATCTTTGCACAAGGTGTGGAGCAAGCACTAATGACTATCTAGTAGGACTAAATTAGTATGAATAACAGAACAAATACAATGAGGATCAAGAAGTACCTAACAGATCATTTATAATTAATCATGAAAAAGAACTATTTAAAAGAAAACAGTTTTTGCAACACATTCTATTAAAACAAACATCAGTTATCCACTCTGTGCATCAGACATGGGCAGCCCTAAGTCACAAAGAAATGTACAAATGGCAGGGCACAATCATCATTACCAAAGAAGGGAGTGTGTGAGTGAGAAACCAGTTTATCAGCAAGTATCCATTGTTAGGGCCAGTAGAAACAGATCTGTAACATTCAGTAATAATGCTTGTATACTTTAGTGTCTATGTGAGATGGTATACTCAAGATGAGTTTTATTGTGTGTGTGTGGGTCTACATGAGCACAATCAAAGTACTTGTAAAAGCACTATGCCCTGGCATCTTGAGGAGATGTGAGCCATACATGGTAGAGTATTCAGTTCACTATCATTACCACAACCACGAGATCTATCTCTGTCAGGAGCTGTGCTGACAGTTCTATGACTCTTACTATAATGATGTCTGCTGGATGAGCTGTCACCATGACTACATTCATCACCACGAACATGTGCTCTACCACATATGGGTGTGGACACCTCAATCACTGATGGAAAAGTGGAAGTTGTGTTACTATGGGAGTAGGATCTGGCACAGCCATGTCGACTAACTCCTGCCAATATAGTGTTTCTCTGGATACCTGCATGCTGACCATCCCCAGCAGACATTCCATTACAGATGCAGCTCCATCCAGTGTGTCATTCATCCAGTCCAAGGAGTCACCCACACGGTTCAGGCAGACTTGCTTGTCAGAATCCACAACATGCCATACTCAGAATATCTCTTCCAAGGCCCTGGTAGAATGTATGAACACCAGAATCACAAACTAGATGTAAACACACAAAAGTGCCACGGAAACCTTGCTCCAGGTTGAAAAGCAGCTACAAATAACTGGAACCTGCTCCAAGACCAAATAAGATTCTTAACGCAAAATTTATTAATAACGTTTTCGCCTTGTAAAAACTCAGCTTCATCAGAGAACAATACAATAGTAAAATACTTTTCTTTTATAACGCTCTACAGGAAGTGATGTCAGTAAAAAAGGTGTGTCAGTAAAAAAGTTAAAAAAGTTACAGCTGTTTCAACTTATACAACAAAATTACGTTGTCACAAAAGTAGTGGTCAGTTAAAAAGAATACACAATCATGTAATTTTAATATTACAATTGAATACTGATAATAATTGTAAAACCACATGTAATACGCTTTCCTGCTAGGGGATACAGTACCACATGAAAAAGTCAAGCTTACTTGTTAAAAGTGTTTAGTGTGCTATAAAAACTGAGTTGTCCATTAGTGTTGCACGTAAGCATTAAGGTCACTGCCTATAACTGGTATTTGAAAAATACACTTAAGTGTATAAAAAAGTGCAACATAAAGCAGTTATAAGAAATTTTTTAACAAATCTTACGAAAGCATTCATTAGAATGCTTAACGCAAGTAACTTCTACATGAGTTACTGGGAAAAACATTCTGTTTTTTCTTCACCAGAATTAATGGCACCGATTAGATATTATACACGTTATCTTGATGACATTTTCATTTTATTTGATGGTAACGAGACACAGGCTGATACATTTGTTACCACTATCAACAACACTTCAGAATTTCTCAAATTCACTTACAATTTTTCAACATCCAGTATTGATTACTTGGATGTTAAATTAATTAAGGATTTTGACACTTGCTCTTTTGTCTCAAGGATACATAGAAAACCAACGTACTGTAACTCATTCTTGCATTTTTCTAGCCACCACCCTATGAAACAGAAAAAAGCTGTAGTAAAGGGACAGCTCGTTAGGGCCGCAAGAATGTCCAGTACGATGGAAATATTTTATGAGGAATGTGATTTGTTGACGGATATGTTTTTGAAAAGAAAATACCCGTTGAAATTTATTAAAGATATTTTTAAAGAAGTTGAAGTGAAGAGAAGTAATGGTTTTTATAGTCCAATTTTGTCCACAATGAATTTGAATAACACTACAGTTAAAACCAGCTCTCTACAATCTATTGGAGAAAGTCCGATAGCAAGTGAAAATTTATTGGAGTCTAACACCTTTCCTGACCCTACACTTTGTTACGTGACTACATACAGTTTTGATTCAGGTCGGATATTAGCTGTAGTCCGGAAAAATTGGGATTTTATATTAAGTAACCCCATTTTAATTAAAAAATTTGGACAATTCCCTACATTTGTTTTTAAAAGGAACAATAATTTGAAAGAGTTACTACAAAGAGACATCCCAAGTAAATTTTATAATAAAAGATTAGGCATGTATCCATGTGGCTTTTGTAATAGATGCTACAAAACAAAGTCTGGTCAGACATTTACAGTAAAAGGAAGAAAGTTTCACATTAGGAAACCTCTTAACTGTGAAAGCAAGTCCGTGGTTTATATCGCGATCTGCGACTGTTGTCCGTCTTTCTATATAGGAAAGACGGACCGCAGATTACGCGACCGTATGTACGAACACACTTACGCAATTAACAACAGAAACGAAAATAACGCACTTGCCAAACACATTATTGACCACCCAGGTCACAGCTTTTCATTTATGGCAATTGACCAAATGAAACAACCTGTTAGAGGTGGTCCTTTTAAGTTATTACTGGAAATCTTAGAACTTGAATGGCAATTCAGGACTGACTCATTTTATTACCCTGGTTTAAATGAAAGTTGCAACATTTTACCAGTTTTGAAATTAAGAAGTTACTTGCGTTAAGCATTCTAATGAATGCTTTCGTAAGATTTGTTATAAAATTTCTTATAACTGCTTTATGTTGCACTTTTTTATACACTTAAGTGTATTTTTCAAATACCAGTTATAGGCAGTGACCTTAATGCTTACGTGCAACACTAATGGACAACTCAGTTTTTATAGCACACTAAACACTTTTAACAAGTAAGCTTGACTTTTTCATGTGGTACTGTATCCCCTAGCAGGAAAGCGTATTACATGTGGTTTTACAATTATTATCAGTATTCAATTGTAATATTAAAATTACATGATTGTGTATTCTTTTTAACTGACCACTACTTTTGTGACAACGTAATTTTGTTGTATAAGTTGAAACAGCTGTAACTTTTTTAACTTTTTTACTGACACACCTTTTTTACTGACATCACTTCCTGTAGAGCGTTATAAAAGAAAAGTATTTTACTATTGTATTGTTCTCTGATGAAGCTGAGTTTTTACAAGGCGAAAACGTTATTAATAAATTTTGCGTTAAGAATCTTATTTGGTCTTGGAGCAGGTTCCAGTTATTTGTAGCTGCTTTTCAACCTGGAGCAAGGTTTCCGTGGCCCTGGTAGAATGTGACTATGTCTCTATGACAGCCCATATGTTGCGTGGCAACTACTGAAAGGTGGGGGATGGACAGCAGGCCTCCTCCAAGGATCTCTGCCAATACACCTGTGTTGTGCTTCACTGTCATGATAGCAAAGGGAAGACTGAACAAGCTCTGCAACTGGAGTAACCACAGAACCATGATAAACCATGTCACCCTCAACCTGTCCAATCCGTGATGGTTCTGTGTAATGGGTATGCATAGACATACTATGTCCAAACACTGATCAGGGGATGTGGGAGTCACAGCCTCAGCATCAAACTGACCCGCTGCATTCCTGAACTGTGCCTCTTCATCACCACCTTCATTGCCAGTGCTACTGATACTCTGGTATTAGGCAATAGGAGTTCCAGAGTGCCACAGGCAGATAAGTAATAAAGCACAGGAAATAGACAAATAGAAGAAAAACTGATCAAATATATGATGCATAAACCTAACATTAAGCAATAAGAGATGCAAGTGCAATTGAAAAAGGAGTTACGGTACATTTAAAGAAACTCTATAGAGTGATAGTAATAAAAAAAATGTTATGACATGCTATTTTCAGGTGGTTGTGGAAACTTAGCATCAGATGTGCCTAGACAGATCAAATTGAAATGAAAGAGGGATGATAAGCATTATAATATAGATGACATAATTAACATGAGTATCAACTACATCTGCAAATTAAGATAGGATGGACCTTATACAGTTTTATCTGAATCTATTTTCTCTCCACTTTCCTTCTCTTCTCTCTTATCACTTCCTATCTCTATCTCTTTTTCCACCACCCCCACCCCATCTTGCTCTCTTTCTCTTTATAAAAGATAATTACCATGATATATCTGGAACTTCACCAGTAGACACCCATTGGACAAGCCCCACCTCATCACCTATGTCAACCACTACACTGGAAACGCCCAATGAGCTGCCCAGATCCCTCACAGTGGATAGGAAATTTTCCATCTCAATCAGTGGTGGTTCGGAAGCAGGACCACCACCATTAGCCCTCACTTGCTGTGCTATTGCAGTGGTACGTTTTTGGCTTTGGTGATCATGTCACTGGCCTGATGTCTGAATCATGGCTATGGTCAACTACATTGTTGACATCATCAACCACCTGCTGCTAGCTACAGTCAAAGAAGGACATGTTAGCTTTAGCATTCTCTACTGTATGCGATTATTATTCACAGATTATCAGAACTGTCACCTCATTCTCAGCATCTAAGAAAGCCGGTTTACCTGAGCCAAATTTCTTGGGAGATATATCCCTCTATGGGATGAAAAAGAACACAAATAATGTCTCAGCAAATTAAGCAAAGTGACCAGCAACAAAACAAATATGAATATATGCAGGCATCATTAACAGGAATGAACCTACAGTCTCCAGGACTACACTTATGTAATACACAAGTTTAAAATCCAGCCACCTCAAAAAAAAAAAATGAAAAGCAATGACAAATCTTTAGTAAGGATGACATGACTGTGTAAGTCTGTAATAGACAGAATTCACAAAATGTATGAATCAAAGTGTAGGATGTTAAACGTGCTATCATTTGGGATAAGCTTCTGTTGATGCCAGGTATATATAACAAGCTTAACACAGTTGTTGAACTACAATGAAGTCTTGCCATTGTTACTACTTATATAATAACTTTCTATAACGTGTTCATACTTTTAGAGAAATGTTGCAAGAAAGGCATGTAATACTACCTATGGTTACTTAAACAACTGCTATACATGCTATAACAACACCAACAGACAAACTGCAGACATCACCCAATGCTATGTACAGTTTAAACCATCATCAATGCTTAACAATTTATTTGTAAATAAACATTTCATACATTTACAGAATTGATATGAAAGAATTTAACTGCGATTACAATACTGAAACAGTAGTACCTAAGTCTGTGGATCACAACAGTCTCCTCTACTATGATACAAGTCCCTTACCACATCAATGAAATTATGTAGTGCAGATAAACACCTGTGAACACTGTGAATATGCAAGTCAGGTGTTAACTCATTATCATTCATGCTTAAAGTGCTGGGAAGGTAAATATGGTGTGAGCACCTATACAATTCCATGTCCTAAGAGTGCAATGAAGAGCATTGAGAAGTGTTGCTTGCTGAGGGCTTGCAAGTTTGAATGGTTTGTATTACTGCAGGAATAATTAACTGTTTCACACTGCTGCTGCTCTGATGTATATTTATTGAGGTTAAGTCAGGGAGAATAGAGTTACCAAAAAGTCAGGGACTACACTGACTGACTTAGGAGATGCCATTTATAGCAACTGTATTGAAATGGTTATGACTTAACTGTGTCTCTGAGTAAAAAGTTGTCTGTAATTCATAAGAAGCACAGAGCAGTTAAATATATAAACACATATTCTCAAAATAAATCCATGTGACATTGCAGACATATTAGAAAACCATAAAAAAGAGAATACTGCTCACAAAAGAAAGCGAGGAAAATAATGTAATATTGAAAACATTTGTTACTATTTTGATAAGAATTATTAGTGTAACTGTTGTAAATATCCCATTCATCTCCACATTTACTGAAAAATACAAAGGACAGCTGTGAGAAAATGCTTATCTCTGACCATTAATTTAAAAGTGATACAAAGTCGCAGCTTGAGTATATGTAATCTAGATTCTCTCCTTTATTATATGACTTTGTATGGAGCAAATAGTGAAAATAATCTCACGTGTCATTGTAATGCTATGGTTTGAAGGTTCAAATCTAGGGCAATATTATTATGAAAGTAATGATGTTTAATGTGCAAATTTTCATGTTACAAGACAAAAAGTTGATAAATCACAAGAATACAGGCTAAAATCCTTATATATGTTTACTTATTACTTCAACCTTTGTGTGCCATTTTCATAGTGCACAGGGACTGTCAGCAATCACTAGCAGTGTCACTTCCTGAGGTAACAACTAAATAATTGAATTTGGAATGCCATCAGTTATGCAAATGAGACTGGCATCAGTATTGGACAGCACAGAGAGAAGAAACTGCACCTGTAAGCAACCTATTTCTGTGGTTCATGTTGTAACTGCATTGAATATAATGAAACAGCAGAATAGTGCTGTGTTCAAGTCTAAACTAATGATACTTTTACTTATGGGCTCAGATTAACTATTCTCAACATTTTTGGTTATTCATTGAACAGCCTAACTGTGTGATAAATGCTAAATATGTTACCTATAATCCTTGTAAATTGCTGTTACAAATGTTTTGTTTACAGAAACTCAACTATTCTAATTAATGACATTTAATATGTATGATGTGTAATATTACAGTTTCTAAAGTATGAGAAAAAGTCAGTAACATGATTAATGTGGAAATATGTATAATATATTCTGGATTATATATACATATTTCCAAAATGGTAATCATGTCAGTAAAATATTTCCTTTAAAAGTATACCATTATTACTTGTACATGTCATATCACAAATGAGCTAATATAATCTGTGTGTCCCCTTTCTCAATAATTGGCATTACCTGAATGTCTGATGATTTGTGACAGAAATGCAAGTTATGATATTGCAGGCAGATGTTAAAAGACAACTGTGTCAGGTTAATGTTGTAAGTTCTCTTTGATTGCTAGATATACCCTATAATTGGTTCATTTTTAATCATAATATATATATATATATATATATATATATATATATATATATATATATATATATATAGGCAAATTTTGCCTCTGTGAAAAAAAACACTTGGCCACCACTGACTGTTGCTCTGTCCTGCACTATAGTGCGATCTCTGAGATGTTATATTTAGGTGGGGGGTGAGGTTTGTTTATGTATAATTTTATCTAATATGATTGTTTAATTTAATAATTATGTTATTTTCCTTAGTGGTGGCCAAGCAGTTGGTTTCCCCAAAAATAAAAGAATTATTAAATTAAACCTACTGTATTAGAAAAAATATAATTATACATAAATAAAACCCATCAAAGTGGGGGGCTTCGCCCCAAACACCCCCCTACCTAAATATAACAACGCTGAGATCGGACTATAGTGGACAGAGCAATGTTTGTCAGTGGTCACCAAGTGGTTAGTTTTCTGGCGGTGAAAATTGCCATTCTGGGAGCTCAGTGTTGTAAATCGTCACTAGTGTGGTCTCGTTGTTATTGGAGTCAACGTTTTGGTAAGTTGACTTTTCAAAGTAGAAGTATATATATATATATATATATATATATATATATATATATATATATATATATATATACATACACAAACACACACACACACACACACACACACACACACATATATATATATATATATATATGTGTGTGTGTGTGTGTGTGTGTGTGTATATATAAATATATATATATATAAGTTCACTTCAAAATCCTGAATCTCACAATCCTGAACTCAAAATCTTGAAAGCTCAAATACTGAAAACTCATAATACTGAATCTCATAGTACTGAAAAACATGCAGGACACCAACAGTGACTGTATTTCAGCAAAAATATATACAGAAACATATTTAAGCAGGAGGGAAAGCCCGCCTGCGCCCTCATGTGGGGGGGGGGCTGCATCCCCACACCCCCTGCTAGTTAAATATATCTACTCTGAGATTGCACTTCACAGAAGAAAATGGCAAACATACCATTACATACTTCATGACTGCCTGTTGTAACCTTAGTTATGTTCTCTTTTAATGGACTATACTACAACATAACTCATCTTAGTGTAGTGAAGTGCGATCACAGTGTTGATCTATTTAAGTAGCAGGGGGTGTGGGGAGTGCAGGGGGGGCTTGCCCCCCTGCTTATAGTTGGTTTAGGCTGATATGGTTTATCTTTTCTTTGTTGCTGTATGTATTTTGCTGCAATACATTCAGTGTTGGTGTGCTGTATGTTTTTCAGTATTATGAGATTCAGTATTATGGGTTTTCAGTATTTTGAGCTTTCAGGATTTTGATATTCAGGATTTTTAGCTTTCAGGATTTTGAAGTGAACACACACACACACACACATATATATATATATATATATATATATATATATATATATATATATATATATATATATTGCATTTGCATGACTTTTGCTAGTGTGCAAAGATGGTTCATGTCTAAAGGCAAAAACTCAAAAATTTTATTTGGGCTGCCTTCAGTAGTACAAATAAGACTGGCATTGGTGCCCTGCTATTAGCACTCTAAACAGTACTGAGTGAAGAAAATGCACCTGTCCTCTAATTTTGTTAGTGGCACAAGGTGTAATTGCACTGAGTTTGGAGAAAAACACAGTTAATGATGGATTCAAATCCACTTTACAGATAATTTGACTGAGGTTGTCATAAGTGTTGCCACACATTTTGTTAGGAATGCAATATTAAATACAACTGACAAGTACAAACATGAATTTACCAACATGACTGTCATAATTTATTGTTAAATAACTGAAATATGGTGTGTAAATTATGCTAACTTATAATAATGATGATAGTTAATGTAAGATGCACTTGCACAGAAATAAAGTGTACAATATGTGAATAAAATTATTATGACATCCCATACAATAATTATGTGTTTAGGAGAGTGTGACATGTAAACTTTGTATGGAATGTACCCTAACATGTATTAGTCAAGTCACATAACTCCATACATATAACATGTATTTACTACCACAAAGACTGCCTAGAACTCCAGCACCATCTGTAGTAAAAGTCACACACATACAGGCATCTCATAAGTACATCTCCATTCAGGGTGAAGTTTGTTAACCTCAACTTATGATTTAAAAAAAATATTGTTTCTGTGGCATTGAGAGTTAATAAACAACATGTACAATTTTATCCTTTTTTTTCTAGTGGGTTTTATTCCCAGGTAGTATTAGTCAATCTTTGTATTGTATACATCCCATCATTCCCCAAGTTATAACATTTTAACTTTAAACAACTATGATTATAACAAACATCATAAAGCATTTTGTTATATAACAGTAGAAAGTATGTAAATAAGATGATCACCACACATGGCCAAGTCTCATTGCTATATTTCCCATCCTCACTGTTTTTGATGGAATCATTCCCAACCTCTCTGCCAAGCAATTTTTGTGCTTTCAAATATGCAAATGCAGATGTCAAGGCTGTGCTTAGTTGCATACAGGCTGGTACATGTGAGTTCTGAATTGGGTGGCAATTCAGACACGCGTTTTTAGGTGTCTGTCAGTAGATATGGCAGGTGAAAGTGAGGATGTTGCTACATTTAGAGCCCAACGGTAGCATGAAGAGGAGTACAGGAGTTTTGTTGTACTACTTATCAAACATTACAGACATGATCTCTTGCATTGGGACTATACTGGGTCTAAGTACAAGACTGGAGCTTGGAATGGCTTGGCCAATGCTGTCTCCAGCAAAACTGGCATTTTACACACTAGGGAACAGTGTCATCAGCATTACAGTCACATGAAGAGATACAAGCAAGACCTCCTAGGCTGACTGGGGGATGACTTTAGGACTGCAAACACCCCTGAGGTGTGTGAGTGTAGTGACTCATCACCAGTAAATAATATAGCATGGATTTATCAGCCAAAACATTTATTATATTGTGTCTTGCTTGTGTTATTGGCAACACCCTGGATTATCTGCGCATTGTGCATGACTGTACTTTGACTGTCACAGTGATGACTGCATTATGCAATGCACATGTTTGGGTATACCTGCCATCATACAGTATTTTTTGCCAAAGAGACCAATTGCACCACTCTTTTAACCATTTTACAGGCACACATATGCCTTGCAACAATAAGATTATGTAATGCCTCTAAATACACACTATCTGATATTTGTAGTAACACTTATCCTGTGATGTGTGCAGTCTACACCATGTTCTTTGATTATGTGATCACATAGGGAGATTTTCAAAATCTACGGGGACTGAATATTACCTTTGTGTAACAGTATACTGCAATGTATGTATTGTATGTTCATGTGGACAAATATAGTTGGATAAGGCTACTCCATCACTTTTGCCTCAAACAACTTCTTTGCAGCACAGTGATGATGTCATGCCTTCAAATATGCTCTGTCTCAAAGCTGTTGTAAGATCTTGCCTGTGTTGTGTTTGGTTAATACACAGTTCTGTGGCTTGTGCACTTGCACAGGTGGCTACTCAACTCCAGCAAAAGACAACATCATAGAGCGCTGGTTTACAGCAATTTTGGTAGGAGTGAATACTCTCTGTTGGACTGTGATGTATACACTAATTATTGTTTATTCCAAATATTCCTGTGCTTAAAACAGACAGTAATCTATGCTCAGTATATATACTGAATGTGTCTATGATGTGTTATACTGTTTTTTAACAATGTTGGATTTTTTATAGTGTTACTAGTTACGAGTTTTTAAAAGAATGTCTGTCTAAACTAGGCAGTAGCCAACAGTTTAGTTGGTATATTAGATTTAAATATGTATACAGTGTGTTTTTATTGTTTCTTGACAACACTAGATTGCTACAGTGTTTACCCATTATGGGTTTCTGAAAGAATGTAGTGTGTTCAATTGGGTTGTGAGGTAATTATTTGTTGCAAAGTTATTGGTTGTTCTGAACCTTTAAATGTTTTGAGACCAGTTTGCTCTTATGGTTTGATGAAGCTACTTAGTGAAAGCTCTTAGTGTATTCAATTAAACATGGATTTTTTAATATATTTTATGTCAGTAGTTATTTATTTCTGCACTCGTATCTTCATTTACAAAAGACGAAAGGTTAATACTGGCAGCCTAGGATAGTGAACTGCATGCTCTGCTCTTTGGTTTACAAAGTCCATTGAACACGTGGGAGAAACAGATAAATGTCCGTTCTGTAAAAACAGACCTGGAAACAGTTGCACATCTTGTTGCTGTGTGTGATACACTAATGGCAGAAGGACTGTACACTGAAAAGCATAATAATGTGGCAAGACTGTTGCACTGGCAATTGTGCAAACATTATATTGAAGTAGCTGAGAATCACTGGAAACATGAGCCACAGAGCATTACAGAAAATGAAAGTTATGTCATATGGGATCACCAATTACCAACAGTTAAAAAAAGATGTGAGAAAACCAGATATAGTAGTCCAGGAAATGAAGACAAAAGTAGTGTTGATTATTAAAATTGCTACACCCAATGATTACAATGTCATACGTACAGACAAACACAAAGTTATAAAATACCTCAATTTGCAGGCAGAAACAAGAGCAATGTGAAAGATGGATACACAGACAATTCCAATAGCAGAAGCAATGGGTTTCATAAAAAAGAATATCCAGTTGTATTTATATATGCTACTGATGCATGTAACTCCATATGAATTGCAGAAGGAGTCAGTTCTAAGCACATTGTGGATGTGGCAAAGAGCACTTTTGGATAACATCAAAGATTGAAGCAATACTACTTTCATAAACTTAAATCATAATTTGACTTTGGAATGGGCTCCATTCCTGTCATGGCACTAGAAACCCAAAAGACTTGCAAAACTTAAAAAGAGAAAGCCATACATTACAATAACAGAGTTGCTACATAGGTATAGCTTGCCATACTTGATATAATCATATGAGTAACACAAATATTACTGACTATGCCACAGAAAATGTATAGGGGCAACCATACATTTAGGTTTTATAACAGTATATGTATATATATTAATGTTATAATTTATATTAATGTGCAACACTTTTAGCTAACAAATGTTTAACTTTACAATACCCTTTGTGTGGTTATGTCAAAAATGTCCCTTTCTGAAGTGCATAAGACAACAGCTATAGGGTTTATTTATTGTTTTACATGATATTTGGGGAAGGCAGCATATGGCTGGTTACAGCAGATAACTTCTCGGATACACATCTGATGTGCAATAATTGCAATATATGCAAATGTCCCTTAATTTATCTGTTGCCCTTGCTAACTGTTACCTCAACTCAACATTTTAAAAAAATACATGTATCAAATTTACTCCTTTTGTTACACTGTACATTTGTGTCCTTCACACAGCCTTTATCAGCATTTCTATTTTATGTATGTGCCCCTAAGTAAACAAGATTACTTTTACAGCTAAAAAAATACATACTTAATTACTGCTGTTAGTACACTAATCTAATTATAAGTATATTTTTCTCATTTAGCTTCTCCTGCCTCTTACTTATGTCATTCAAGTTGCCTGTGCCTTGCATTATGCTGTCTGTGTGTGCTCGCTGAACTTGGGTTCCGTGTAGTTAAAATCTGTTATTTATATTGCATGGTTGAGCCTCCATTCACCTGTTTGTTGCCAATAACCAGGTGTTCTGGCCAAGATAGGTGTTGCTGAATGTGAAAACTTGTTTAGAAACGTGCATATTTGATTAGCACCACTGCTCATTGCTCTGACAAGGACTTAGCCCGATGTGTACATGCATGTTATTAAATCCCCTGAATTGCTTAAAACATGCAAATAGAATAGAATTGTGGCAATACAGGGTAGGTAATAATGAAATATAATGAAAAATAACATTTTTATGAAAACACAGGAAGTTATTTATAAGCACTTAATGCAGCTAAGAAAGTATGAAGAGGAATAGTTAGGTTTCGTTGATTGCAGAGGAGGAGGTGAAGAGGTTAGTATAAGGCATAGAAAGTGTTTAGGATTAAACTGAAGAAAGGGGTGGATAATTAGAGTGAGTAACATTGTGGAGATAAGCTTGGCTATGCCTGGTAAAACAAAAGAAATGTAATAACACATATTATTTTGTTTCGGACAGTAGTACTGCAAGGAATACATTAAAATTTATGAAAGCATACCCGAGTGTTGTCGTTTCTAATATAAGGGTCACTATCATTTTCTTTTGTCTAATCAGGGTTATGTTAATGCCTGTTGTGTGAAGCATTTAAAATGTCTTTGTTTTGCAGGTGAGTTTTGAGATTAGATCTGAATTTGGTGAAGGGCTTTAAGTCTCTGAAGGTGAATGTGATGGATTCTCAGACATTAGGTCCTAACACTGAGAAGTTGTGTTTTTTGCAACTTTTCATATAATGGGGATTTATTAAAGAGGATGCATTTTGTGTTTGGCTTTGAAAAAAATAATTTGCATCCCGACAGTGAGTTGTTCTATTAGGTTTAGGTGTGAACTTACATTTCACAGATTGTAAAGTAATGAGTTTAGGAAAAGTTTCTACTATGTGAGATTGCTACACATTCCCTCTCATCACAACTGTTTGCTTCTACAATCCTGAAAGTTGTATTTCTTAATCAAATTAATGGAACACTTGCTTTTTTCTTTGCATGGGTACATGCCCTTCTCCACTCCCTTCTGGTGACAAGTCCCTTATACTCCAAACGTATAAATGGTCAACCCCCCATACCCCAAACTTAGATAAAACAATATCATCATCACACAGCATAGGGGAAGAGAAAAGTTCCTTAACCAGGATCCCTTGATCACAGACAATCACTTGTTTTGCTCTATATAAGTAAACTAGTGGTTTCTGAGGTTCCAAGTATCAGAGAAACATGGGGAAGCCAGAAGATAGAGCCGTAAAGATGGATAAAGCACTTGCTATTTCATCTGGTAAATGTACTGGTAAAAATCAAGAAAAGAATATTTAACAAGAAGCTTAACTGCATTTAGGAGATGGAGTTGTACACATTTTCATTTATCATAGGCTGTCTTTTCTGACTTGAAAGATTATAAAGGAAATAGTGAGGAAGTAGAGTTTGAGGATATCTATTCATATATATTAATATGCAATGACTTTGTGTGCATTAATCCCTGTATATATATGCAATGACATGCAACCAAACCTGGATGAAGGCAAAGCTCTGTGGAGTGTAGAGATTTAGAACCCTGATGTTAAATTTGATAGCCTGAGCTTGAGTAGAACCTTGTTTGCTAAAACAGTGAGGTAAGAGGCAATGTGTACAGCTGACTGACAGCCACCAAGAAATTCAGTATTTGCAGGGCATTGAAATGGCAAGAGAGACAGGCTTGTGGTTCCCAAGCAAGAGATGATATAACTTTCCTCATGTGTGAGTGGTACCGAGGGCTTAGGAGGCCAAACAGTGATGGTGTTTATGTCGGTAATAAGAGTTGAGATTAGGGCCTAGCTTTCTACCCTTATTTTTGTATGTCTGTAAGGGCATAAACAATCTTCACAGCAACCTGGCTGATAAACCCTCTAGCTAGGGCTTGTGCTCATGCTAGCAGGGTGGCAAATGTTTTCAAGTCCCTTGGTTGGGGTTTAATTGTCATCAGGCACAGTCAAAAATAACATAGAACATATTTGCAGAAGACACACTGGGGGACTGAAGAGGTGCCCCTAGTATACCTTACGCTCCCTTGAAGGCTAAATGTGTAGCTACACCACAAGAAATGCAGATGACAGCAGTACTGAGTTCCATCCACAAGAAATGGATTTTAATCATATTCCCCTGGATGTTGATATTAATAGTGGTAAAGCAGGAAATGCAGATCTGTCAACAGAAGAAATGAGTGACAATATAACTCAATCCCAGCCAAAGGAATAAGAACTAAGGGCAATTCCTCCTAAAGTAGTAGGATGTAAAGGCAAAAAGCCACAACTACAAACTGTACTAGTCTCAGATCCCACCTTGTAAGACATGAGGTAATTGGCAAAAGTGTTTCAGTCATCAGTTTCAGAAGGAATCTGAGTGTTGGGACAATGAGCTGTTGCAGTGAGATTGGATTGTAAGAAGAGCATGATAGATGGGATGGAGAAATAATTAACAGCTACAATACCTGAGACCCCTAATACAACTCACTTTGGGCTGCATCTACTTGCATTCCTTTCTCAGACCATTTACAAAAAGTAAAGAAAAGGAAGAACTATGCAAAAATGTTATTAGCCAATATAGTAAAAGGTGCAATGAGATGCTGCATGCCTTGAGAACAGTTATAAAAGGTATGTAAGGCCAGAGGCCATAGGTGTCGGAAGCTGTTAAAGAGTGTGTATGTGTGTGTGTGTGTGTGTGTGGAGGGGGGGTGACAGGCACTTAGTGAACTAAAAAGGGTAATTTTTGTATAACTATTTGCTACCCCAACATAGGTTCACTTGGAGGACATTTTAAGCTTAGCCAATTCCCTTTTGGTGCTTGAATTAACATTTTCTGATTGGTCTTAGCTATCCCCATGGCTGATAAGTGTATATTAGCCCTAGTGAGAACAACTGTGATCATAACATAGATAATTTGAGGGGGCCATGTAAGGGAATCAGCATTTAGGAACTGCCTCTATCCATTAGTGGCATGAGGGGAAATCATGGAGTACATTTTCTATTACCCATCCTTAGATCCAAGTTGCATTTGAATATGGATGGATGAGCTTTGCTTTATTTTTATGGATAGTCTGTTCCAGAACAGTGGTAGCCTCTGTGATATATATCCATCTCTCCACAACATTCAGTTTAGATACCTGGACTGAGTATTTCTGATGCCATTTGACTTGCTGATGTTCAGTAGGTCCATCTGTATTATGTCGGAGGATGCTTTGCATGCCAGACATGTCACCTCTAAGCATTCTGTAGGATACTGAGTATAGTAATAAATCTTTGAGGTGGTCCATGCAAGACCTATTGTTTAGGACTTGTATCCTTTTAGTAAGGTATCTCTGAAGGTATTCCAATTGTTGCATGGGGCTGGACAGATACATGCCAAAGTGGGCATTAAACAAAATGATTGACATAATGAGAGCTTTGTAAAGGGGAACAACAACATCTCTAGATCTAGTCACAATCAATTTGTTTATAAGCTGTGCAATATAGAAAGGCTTTCTTATGACTCTGAGCATATGTTGGTCAAAAGTTAGGTCACTGTACACACAAGTTCCCAAATGCCAAACAATTGGATCAGTTCTCAGAGGGCATTGTCATGATTTTGACACCAGTTATTATTTGGGACAAACCTTCCTGCATGATGGTTAAGTCATTTGGGGATTCAATAACTTCTCCTAGCTTGCAGTCATCTCAAACTTAGCCGGCCAAACCTCTTTGGTATTTCCTTTTACTTTTGAGATGTATATGCCAAACAGAAAAAGTCTCGGCACCGAACCCTGGGGGACTCCATTGGTGACTGGTATCTTCCCCTGTTTTCAGCTCCTGCATCCTGTGAGCCAAGTTGGCAATGCAGCTGGTGATGTAATTGTTTGCTCCTACATTATTCATCTTTTGTACTACACCTGAGTAGGGGATTGTGTCAAACGGCTTGGCTAGGTCAAGGTAATGTGGTGTGAACTGTTTTACCTTCATCCATTGCTTTGGTAACAAGAGTAAAGCTTAAAATTTGCCCATGTTTTTGAGCCTTTCACACTTTCCTCTGGGCTGTTTTCAAACACATTTTTAGGGCCATGCATACATGAATGCATTCCTTGATTCACCTTCCTGATTGTATTATATTCCTTGTATAATACAACACACTTGTTAGACTTGAGTTAGAGAGCATTTTAAATTTATTGTTTAAACATTTTTCCAGTAGGCAATGAAGCAAAATGCATGCAACAATAATGACAAAACTGCTTTATTCAGAACATTTCCATGATAACAGTCTGCTTCCACACACAATTGCATTTTAAATTTATTATTTGAACATTTTTCTAGTAGGCAATGAAGCAAAATGCATGCACCAATAATGACAAAACTGCTCTATTCAGAACATTTCCATGATAACAGTCTAATTCTACACACAATATATAAATACAGAATCACAGCAGAGTGTAAGCCATAGGCATATTGCACAGCTTCTTGAAGTTATTTTCAATTGGGGGGGGGGGGTGAAAGGCCAAAAAAAAAAGAGATTTTAAACATTGCGTGTATCATTTTGTAAAGTTGCTGTATTACCGCCATGCATTTCACTGCCAAGTATTGAACCCAAAATCCTGTACACTACAGTCAGAACAACATACCACTATGTTAAACCAGCACTTTCTTGAAAGATAGGAAGACAAACTTAAATGGCTATCATATCATTTAGTGAATTCAGTTCTCACTTCTCACCATAACTCTCAACATCTTAGCACAAAAATACAGAACAAAGCCAATAATGGGGGAATACAGCCTTAGAAAATTGCTAGAATAAAAGGTTTTGTTTTACCAAACCAGAAGAGGAACAGAACAAAAATGTGAGGCATCAATTTACAAGTGGTGGTGGCTAGGGACTTTAGGCTCTTTTTTTCCTGTACCCAAGGTAGAGGGTTTGAGCCTGAGTACCTCTAGCCTGTTGATGGCATTTTCACACACACCTACCTTACTCACTCTGAGGCAGGCAGTATTCAGCTTCTGAAAGCAAATCCAATCCTTCCCCCTCCTGCTCTCAAACGCAGCTCCACTCTGATAATCCTGCTCCTGCTCTCAAACACAGCTCCACTTTGATAATCCTACTCACAAACACCAGGACTGACAGCTTCTCAATAATCCAGCTTTAATCTGTTCCTTGTTGTTCCTGTTTGCAAACAGCTTCTGAAGTTCCCGCTCACAAACCAGACATATGAGCTGACATTATTGCAGCAGCTTCTGAATAATCCTTTCTGCTCACAAACTGACATCATCGTGGCAGTTGGGAGGCATGGAAAACAAAAGTAATTGGGACAGAGTCTGCAAAAACGTGGGGGGGGGGCTCCCCTCCCCCCTTGATCTATGGTTCTGGCACCCATGCCAGAGACAATGTCGAACCATCTTTGGTGCTGTTATGTATTAACAAGGATTGGTTTCAAAGAGTATCTGTAAGTATTGTTGCATTGCTGACTGCCATAGCAGTAATAGGTCAAATGTTTACTCTAATAATATGGATTAGGCCATAATATATTGGGCTGTTTATGGCTTTATCATCTGCTTGATGTTTTACTTGCACTGTTTGGTAGACAAGGTTTTCCAAAAGACACTTCAGCAAACAGAAACATTGGTTTCATGATTGCACTTTTGACATGTTTATGAATAGTGTAAAGAGTAATACAACTGAAAATAACCAAATGCAATATATAACTGAATGAACTGGTGCAGAAATGTAGTTATATGTTAAAAGCTATATTATTGGCATTTACAAGTAATTCAGAAAAGACTGGAGCAAGTTTTTGCTACATCTTCTATTTTCATACAAGAAACTGTCTCACAAGCAGACTGTGCTATCATTTTTGAGCTGTTATATGCCAAAAGAGCAAGTAGTCTGATAAAATGTTAT
This sequence comes from Protopterus annectens, assembly GCF_019279795.1. Taxonomy (NCBI): domain Eukaryota; kingdom Metazoa; phylum Chordata; order Ceratodontiformes; family Protopteridae; genus Protopterus; species Protopterus annectens. The sequence continues at coordinate 30,627,409 of NC_056727.1, read as the reverse complement.
TGTGGGTAAACTTGTTCCTGTGGGCAGAAAGGGGATCCAGTTCCTGTCAGCCTGGGAAGCCATGGTCGACAAACCTTGCTGCTTTGCCAGAGATGGTTTGCACCTGGTACCTCTAGGCTTTCGATTGCTGGCAAAGGCTCTTGCCTCCCCTGTAGTGCCTTTTTCAGACAAGGTCTCAAAAACAACATTACTGACTAAATTAACCAATCAGAACAAAATAAGGGTCATGCTGCTAAATGCTAGCAGCTTAAACCCAAAAGTGAACTCCCTGGAAGCATTTCTATGACTAGAAGATGCAGATGTCTGTGCAGTCACAGAAACCTGGCCTACAATGCCTTCCACACCTTTAGACTGCAAAATGAATGTATGAAAACCAAAGGAGGTGGCATTTCAATCTATATTAGTGATAAATTCACCTCTCGTCTAGGTAGACTGGAAAAGTCCACGGAGTTACTCCAGGTCTAGGATGCAGAAGGTAAGACCCCCATTCTAATCATAGCTAGTTATAGATCCTCCTCCTTGGGTCATGATGCCCATGAAGCCTACTTGACCAAACTGGAGACAATCCAAATTTTACTGAACATGCTGGTTATGGGGGATTTCATTTATCCCACCATCAGCTGGGAAACTTATGCTAACCCTAATTCACAGGCACAAAATGTCCTTGAGTTTGTTAATTCAAATGGCCTGGAACAAATTGTCTATACCCCGACAAGGGGAACAAACATTCTGGATCCGGTCCACACCAACATGTCGGACACTTGTTAGTTAAAAGTGACTACAAATCAGACGTCTTCAAGCTGACACTAACACCAGAACTCACAAAGGTATAAATGCATTCTAAACCTCACCCTAAGCTGGATGTGGTAACTACGTCGAAGCTTACACCAAATCCCTGTACAGTCACTAGCATAGTTGTATAAACTCAGCCATACCAGAAAGAATCAAAGCCAGAGACCCAAGTAAAAACAAGCTGCTATGGTGGACAATCAGCATCAACAAACTTTACAATAAATGCAAAATGTTTCTGTCCGAGAAAACAAAGTCAAGGCTCCAACAATGGAAAAGCATCCTCCTCAGCCTCAACAGGCAAATAAGACAACTTGTGAAGTTCTCCAAGGGCTCCTTTGAGAGAAACTTAGCAAGTACAGTCAAGGATAACCATAAGGCCTTTTACAGCTATGTACATGACCTAAAGGGTAGGACCCAAGCATATGCAGAACTATTGGCCAACGGTATCACACGCACTGACCCCACAGATATAGCAAACCTGGTAGCAGATAGGTTTAGCAAAAATTCCACTCCCTTATCCCCTTCTTACTTACAACAAACCTTCCCCCAAACTTTCCTCCCACCCTACATATCTGATCAGCAGATCCTCAAAGCATTCTCCAAGGCAAAAAACACAGCCAGGCTGTCTTCTAAACAGGATAAAGCATGAACTAGCATCACCACTAAGTACCCTTTTCAATCATAGCCTAACTACAGGCTTTGCTCCTGCAGAATGGAGAAAAGCAACAGTTATTTCCCACCACAAAGGTGGCCTAGCAACAAACCTAGTGAATTACAGACCCATAAGTCTGATCAGCCTCATCTGTAAGGCCATGGAATGTATAAATAAAGACATAGGTGCCCTCCAAACTCTCAATCCTACCCAAGTCAGCTTCGTGAAGGGAAGATCCTGCCTGTTTAATCTAGTGGATTTCTTTGAAATCCTATGATCCAATGAATGCAGTGAAATATATATTTTTCCTCTACAATTAATTAAATCAGTGGTAAAAGCAATGTATATGAAGAAGGAAAAGGCCAGTTTACTGTGTTAGGCTGAAAGCAATGGTACTCATTCCTGATAGAACTACAAGTTACACTTTGTTTGGGAAAAGGCATTTAATTTTATAATGAAATTATATGAGAAAACTTGCATAGTCAAACTATTAGGTATGAGACGTAAGTGTTATCTATTCCATGCAAACGCATTTCAACTTCATTACAGTAATAGTTCTGAGCAAATATTATAATTCAGAGAAAAAAAAATGAATTAGTAAATCACTTCGGTAAATTCTACTCAGGAACTTCTGAGGATGACTTAAAACCATCAAACGATTTCTCTAGAGACTGAACAGGCTAGTGTCCTACTTAAAATAAAAAAAATGCATAAAAACAGTACAATATAAATTTAGTACAGGCATTTTAGGTCAGAGAAATTGTCTACCTTTATTCTAGAGAAAAAGGATATTTTAAAAATGTTTTTGTAGATGCATTTTACTTTTCTCAATGAGATTTACAGAGCCTGAATACAAACTGTAGTATAATTTGTTTCTTTCTTTCTTTCTGATAGCCTGATCTGTCAGCCATTACTTAAGAATGGTGCTGATGTAAGCAGTAACCCTAGCAAACTAAAACTGTTCCTAAAACTGGAGTTTTTGAAAGACTTTTTTTTTTCAAAAGAACACAAGCTGTTCCATCTGTCTTTTCCAGAAAGCAGTGTTGGGCAGCATTCTGTAATCACTGCATTTATCTTCTTCTGTGCAGTCAAGAGAGTTTGCCGTCTGAAAGGGGATTGAAAGTCTGTTGAAAGGAATTGTGTTAGACTGTGAACTAAGAAGTGTATTGTGTATATCCTAAAATTCTTGCCTTTGTAGACGGATACATTTCTTTTGTCATTTTTTCATGTACTACCTGCTTCTTTCAATGAATATCTGCTTACTTACAGTAATTTTCTGTTTAAATTAGGTAGCTGTATTATCCTTATCAATAATATTAAAATGAACTAATAGTGGCTGTGCTGGAAAATATGAAGGGGAGTGGAAACAAGGAAATAATTAAAACTCAAAGGCAGATAAACAGGAGGATGAATGGTAAGCAGTACCAACAATTTAGCCCAGAGGCTCATCCAGGGTAAATCTGTCAAAAAGCTGGTTTACTATGAGTCACAGATGGAAAATGGAGGAAGTGCTTTGGTGCTTTAACATAAGATGATTCTGTAATGTAAAATGCCAGAAACAGTCCTGAGTAATTTATACATGGCTGCTTACACAACTGCATGCTGTGTATACGCAGTTTCCCAAGCACTGCTATGAAATGCTTACATGCTTCCTACTCCTGACCAAAGGCAAGCTTTAGTCAAGCTCACTTACACAGAAGAACGCACTTACTGCCTTTCTTGTTCAGGATGCTCATCTGTGCAGATATTAGGCCATTTAAGGCATCTGTAAATTAAACTCTGATTCATTCATGGCAAATTAATAAAGCATAGTGTGTGTGTTTTGTGTGTGTGTGTGTGTGTCTGTGTGTTTGAGACAGAGAGAGTGTGTGTGTGTGTGTGTGTGTGTGTGTGTGTGTGTGTGTGTGTGTGTGTGTGTTTGAGACAGAGAGAGAGTGTGTGTGTGTGTGTGTGTGTGTGTGTGTGTGTGTGTGTGTGTGTGTGTGTGTGTGTGTTTGAGACAGAGAGAGAGAGTGTGTGTGTGTGTGTGTGTGTGTGTGTGTGTGTGTGTGTATAAGTACATGTGTATCACAGAGAGACATGCAGTGATGCAATATGTTGTGCTCCTTCTTCAGCTTCCTCACCCTCTGCTCTAAGTTTTTGTGAAAAAAATATCAAATTGACAAAGAACACTCAGCTGGCAGCAGGCAGAGTAATTTACTGATGACATACTCTCATTGGACAGCAACCAGTCCCATCTCAATTCTGTACTTTTATTTCCTGTTTATATAATTAACTGTATATCCTATCTCAATGCTGCAACTTTATTTCCAGTTCATACAACGACCTGCATATCTCTCAACTATAATGCTCAAGCATCTGTAGTTATTGCATTATGATGTTGATTCATTTCTCAGAAATGATTTTGTGACATAAAATAATGATTACAGTCCATAAACAGTTGTTTCACTATGACAACATTCTGTCTCTTTTTGTAATTCCTATGCTTATTTATTTCTTTTGGTTTTGATTCTGTATTTCCATGTGAATTTCACTGACTAGCTCTCCTCCAACAATTCCTTTACTGAATATGTGTATCAGCCTGTTGTTCTACCTCCCTCATATTAATCCCTTAGTTACAGCTATAGGCTGCAACAGTTTTCCTAGAGCTCTCTGAATTTCTGCATCTGCTTGGGGATGCTCTTTTCTGTCACCATGCATATATTATCACCACGTTTTGGTTCAAATTAATCTTAATGCTTACACCAGGAACCAGTTCTGTCTGGGTATAAATGTTTTTATTATAACAGACATTTTAACAAAAAATATCATGCAAGGGTATTATGATTAAAATTATGAGACCTTTAATTATTAAAGGCTCAGTGACAACACAAATTTGACAATCACATGGCCAAAGTGGTTAGAAAAACATTTTATATAGCCCACCTAATCATGTAGGGATTCACATCTAGATCAGGAGAGGTCATCGTGCCTTTTTACTCATCCCTCATCAGGCCCATAATTGAGTACAATGCCCCTTTTGGGATGTACCTTACCAGACACCTGTAGCAACTGGAAAGACCCCAAAAGTACCTCACCAAGAGGATCAACGGGCTCAAAAAGATGCCATATGCTGCCCGGTTAAAGAAACTCCAGCTCTACTCAGTGGCATACCACCCGCTCAGAGGCGATCTGTGCCTGACGTATAAAGCCATGTCCAATCCGGAATTAATGGACATGCTGCACCTCAGAAAATCCAAATCCCATCGAGCTACGCGCTCGAGAGACTTGAATGTCAGCACTGAAATAAATAGGACATGCTGGGGGACAGATTCATAACCCAGAGGCTCCCTTCACTCTGGAATAAAATCCCAGTCCAGGTTAGGCAGAGTCCCTCATTGACTCTCTTCAAGAGGAATCTTGATGAGTGGATGGGGGATCATAGGTTTACCCCGGGTATCACTTCTGTGTCACTGTTAGACAGAGGCACAGTATACTAACCTGGAAAAAGGGCATAGAAAAATTAATTTAAAATGGGTGGCAAAAGCCAAACACACTCTGGCTAGGCTTATAAATGCCCTAGGGCAGATAGCCTAGTATGAACCTATGAACCTATGAACCTATGAACACTAGCACTCTAGATTGTGTAAATGTGACAATAAAGAAAACCCTATAATGTATAACAATTGTTGGTTCATAGGTTCATAGGTAGGTACTAGGCTATTGGCCCTAGGGCCTATATAAGCCTAGCCAAAAGGTATCCTGGCTTTTGCCACCCAAGAAAATTCTTTTCCTGTGCCACTGTCAAGCAGAGCCACAGAAGTGATCCCCGGGGTGAATTTCCTATCTCCCATCCAATCATCAAGGTTTTTCTTGAAGAGTGCTAATGAGGAGCTTTGTTTGATATAGATAGGTAGTTTGTTCAAGAGTATGGGAAGTCTCTGGGACAGGAATCTATCCCTCCAGCATGTTCTGTTTAGTGTGGTGACAAGGTTTAGGCCTCTAGAGCATGTAGCTTGGAGGGATTGGGATTTTTTTAAGTGGAGCATGTCCAAAATCTCTGTGTTTGACATAGCTTTGTGTGTTAGGCAGAGATCGACTCTGAGTAGGCGATATGTGATTGAGTAAAGCTGCAGTTTTTTGAGACAGTCTGCATAGGGCATCTTTGAGGCCGATAATCCTCTTTGTGAGGTATTTCTGTAGCCTTTCCAGTTGTTGTAGATGTCTTGTGAGGTACATACCAAGAGGGGCGTTGTACTCTATAATGGGTCTAATGAGTGACGAGTAGAGGGGAACAATAATCTCTTTTTTCTTGGATGAGAAACCTTTTGTGATGAGATGTGCCATGTAGAAGGATTTCCTGACTACTGTGGTGATGTGATTATCAAAGGAGAGCCTACTGTCCACCTGTGTCCGAAGGTCTCTTATCATACTTTCGGTGTTAAGTAGACTACCGCCTATGTGGTACTTCATGGGTACAGAGTTTGTACCAAAAGGGATGACAATGCACTTTTTGGCATTGAGCTTGAGGCCATGGCTTTGACACCAGGCATCTGTCCCAGTGAGGCCCTTTTGTAGGATGTCCACATCTTTTGAAGTTTTGATTATGGCTTCTAGTTTGCAGTCATCTGCAAACTTCATGGGCCAAAGACCTCCTGTGTTAGCCTGTACTTCAGAGAAGTAGATACCAAACAGGAGAAGACCCAGGACTGAACCCTGTGGTACTCCACTTGTCACTGTTCTGTAGTTGGATTTGGCGTCTGCTACTTTTAAAGTGTGGGTTCAGTCTGTAAGCCAGTTGGCAACCTATCTTGTGACATAGGGATTTATACCTAGTTTAGTGAGTTTATCTATAATTCCAGAGTGGGGGATGGTCTCAAAAGCCATGCTGAGATCTAGATAGTCTGTGTGAACCACCTTTCCCTCATCTACGGCTTTGGTGACCGCTTCAAAGAAGTCTATCAGGTTTAGGAGACATGATCTGCCTTTTACAAACCCAAACTGGGTGGGGTCCTGAGTTTGGAGATTACCAATGTCATTGTTTACAAGTTCCATGATGATGTGTTTCATAGCCTTGCAGACCAGGCTCATTAGGCTAATGAGATGGACGTTTCCAGGGTCCATGGTGACTCCCCCTTTGTGGAGTGGGATAACCATAGCTGTGCGCCATTCAGTGGGCACATAGCCTGAGGTGAGGCTATAATTGAACATGGTACTTAGGTGGGGTGCCAGTTCATTCTGTAGTTCATGTAGAAAGCAGCCTAGGATGTTGTCAGGTCCCATGGATGCTGTGTTCTTGGCTTTGGAGAATGTGCTTTTTAGCTATGCAGCCGTGATTACAGGAACTTTGCATTCTTCCGATATAGAGATGGGCCCTTTAGGGGATGAGAGGGGGGTAAAGTTAGCACTGAACCTATCTGCCATGATGTTGGCAATATCAGTTGGTTCTGTATATTTAGTGCCATTGTGCTGTAACTCTGAGCAGATCTGAGTGTTGCCATTGAGATTCTTGACATAGCTATAGAATGCTTTGTGGTTGTCTTTAGAGTCAGTGGCGATTTTGTTTTCATAACTAGCTTTGGGGGATTTTATGAGGGATCTCAGCTTCTTACTGAGGCTGACAAGGGAGTTCCTCCAATCATGGGATTTTACTCTTTTTTTAAAACAGTTTTTTTCTTCTGTTGTAGAGTTTGTTTATGCAGGGGACCACCAGATTGGCTTCCTTTTTTTGGAGGATTGCATCTTGGTTCTGTTAGGGAATGCAGGATCCATGCACTCGTGTAAGTGCTTATAAAGTACATTTGTGTAGGATTTAGCAGTCATACCTCTATTGTCCATCAGCATGGGTGTTGTGAAGTTTGCCACTTCTGTCTTAAGAAGTGTGAAGTTGGCTTTGGAGAAATATTTTACGGTGGTTTCCCTAATGGGGGGTGGGGAGGGATGTGGATGTCTAAGGTGACTGGCTTGTGCTCGGATCTGACCAATGAGAAATTGACCTCTGGTGTGGAGCACTGGTTGCCCATGTTGGTAATAACCAGGTCTAGGATAATGATGCCCCTGGTGGGGTTGTGGATAAGTTGATCCATGGCACTGGAATTTATGAATTCCAGAAAACGTTGAGCACAAGATTTGGTACATGAGTAGTTTTCCCAGTTAATGGTGGGGTAGTTGAAATCGCCCATTATTAGGGTGCTTGGTTGCACCCCAATATTTTCCAGTGTATCAAGAAATAAGAAGTGGGAATCCTGAATCATGGTGGGGGATCTGTAGTAAGCTACAGTTTGGATTGCGGTCTTGCCCAGAGTTAGTTGCACTTGGATAATCTTGGATGCATTATGCTGAGCAACTAACCTGGAGGTGTGGATATTTATTTATTTATTTTATTTATTTATTTGCAGTTGGTTTACCAGGATAGTCCATTGGGCCTAAAAGAACCCATTTTCAATGGAGTCCTGGGGAGAAAAGCTCCAAAAAACAGACATACAGAATATGTACATACACTTGAAAAAGCTCTTAAAGCAAACTAACAGACAAGGATGAGAACAATAGAGCTAAGATACTTATACAATGTAAAAGAGAATACAGTCATTGCTTATGCATTTGGTGTACATTCAAAATGCGATCATATTAAATGAAGTACAATAAATGGGAGTTGTGTTAGGGCTTTAAAGAGGTAGGATTATATTGTTGTATAGTATGGTTAGATTTGAAGGAAGTAATAAGTATGTAGACTTTGTTGAGTAGGAAGTGAATGAATGGAGGATGAAGGGTTCCATATCTTTATGATGGATGGGAACAAGAGCATTCCCATTGGGACGTAAGATGAGTATGAAGAGATTTCTTGAACATATAAAGATTAGAGATGGTACGAATGGATGGTGGAAGTGAGTTCCAAAGACGAGCTAGGTTAAAGGATAGTAGGTTTTTGCCTGGGGGGCGTTTTGGTTTAAGTATTTCTAATAGGTTTTGATTGTTTGACCTTAAGACTCTGTCAGGTAAGTGAAACTTAAAAGCAGAAGACAGGGAGGGACAAAGAGAGGGGTTGTTAATGAGCTTATGGGCTAGGATAAGCTGAATGTAATTGAGCTGATGTCCTTAATGAATCTGGACACACCTCCACCTTTAGTGTTTTGGTCCTGGTTAGGTGGCCGAAAGGTGTGGTATGAATTATAGCCTGGCAATGCAGGGGTACTCTCTGGAGCCTTGAACCAGGTCTCTGTCACTGCACAGACGTCGATGTTCTCCATTTTAAGGAGTGCCTCGAGTGAGTGCATTTTGAGGTTTAGACTTCTAGCATTGAGTTGCAATACCCTCAGATTCTGCTTGCTTGTACCTGTTACTGTCGTGAATTTGTCATTTGAACCTTGCCTACAAAAGGCATTATAGGGGTGGCTAGAGCCTTAGCCAGTATCCAGAATCCCAGGGGTGACAGGTGCAGGCCATCTCTGGCAAAGCATCGTGGTTTGTCGATCATGTCATTCCAAGCAGACAGATACTGGATCCCCTTAGAATGACACCAGAAGCTTAGCCAATTGTTGAAGTCAATCATTTTTGTCATTTTACTGTGGTATAATTCTGGGTGATGGCAGGATGCTACTCAGGGCTAGGGTCATACCTGCCTAGGCTACAAGACTGGACAGCTACTCCATGTCCCTTTTCATGTAGTCCGGGGAGGTACATCTCAGGTCATTCACACCAACATGGAAAATGACAGAGTCATATTAGTACTTGTGGAGTGACCTGAGTGCATGCATTATGTGGCGGATCCTGGCACCCGACAGGCAGCTGACAGTAACTTTCTACTTGTTTAGCCTGGTGAGTGGAACATCAGTGTGCCTGACTATAGAGTCACCTATGACTAGAGTGTTGGGTACATTGTTATGCCTTATGGGCTGTGGTTGAGTGGCACACTGAGTTTGTGGACTATGTGTCATTTGGGTTGTGTTGGGGGGTTGAGGTTGCTTGTGTTTCTGCTTTGGAGGTCCCTGTTGCTTGGGCAGGTGTTTACTGAGAGCCTCCACGAATGTAGATGTGTGTTTTGCATTTCTATGTGTGTGTTTTGGTGGTGTACATTTTGAGGGACTATGTGATGAGTGTGGTGTGGTGCAAGTGTTTACCTTCTCCTCTTGAGTGTCTAGTCCAGTCTTGGGTGAAGAGAGCTTTGCTTCCAGTTCGGCTATATAAGTGCATCTCTCACAGGTTGTAGTGTTGGGTGATAGTAGAAGACGGTTGTCTGTTTACATGAGGCAATTGCTGCATTGCCCCAAGATGCCATGATTCATCAGGTAGACAGGAGAAAACACCGGGAACTGACCCTTAAGACATGCCTGGATAGGTGCTTATTTGTTAAGTTCTAAAAACTGTTTTCCTCTAGACAGGTGAGGAAAGTTGAGTGCTGTAGTAATTTGTAGCTTATTTAGTGCTTACGAGTTCTGAGCAAGTGCTGAGCTCAAAAAAACAGACTTGAGTGCTGAAAGTAAAAAAAATGGCTAGTTCTAAGACACAAAATTAAGCTAGAAGGCTACCCTCCAACACAGAAAGGCTTGAAGGCTCAGAAGCCCAAAAACAGTCCTGGACACAACAAATCTGTATCCAGGCTAGACTACCCACAGGAAAGGCAGGAAACAAACTTAGAATTTTTTTTTAAGTGGAAAGAGAGAAAGGAGGAGCAGAAACTAAGTGGGTTGGCCTTCTCAAATGTTCTCACTGTATTAGGTAGAATGAGGTAATGACACTAGAGTGGGAGGAGTGTCCCAGATCAAATTTACAGTAGGTGCAGTCAACTGCAAAGCCACCAACTATAAGAACAGCATACAAATAAGGAGGGAGGGTGGGAAACAAACTGCAGAAATGTTTCTCATAGCAGAAAAGCAGCAGTGAGCCTTTGGAGTGTATAGACCACAAAAGTCAAGCACTGATTAACTAGAGGAATCCATTCATCTCTTGCATGAAACACAGGAGGGAAGAAAAACAGTGGCCAGAGACTTAAATATACCAGGAACAGACTGGAATAGTACTGGCTCAACAACATTAGTAAGGAAATTATTTACAAAGTAAGTTCTGAAACAATTGCTTCAAATTGTAAAATTGCCTACCAGGGAACAAAACATGCTAGCCTTTCTTTGTGTTCCTGAGGAAATTACTGTTACTTTATGTCAAGTTTTACCACCACTGAAGTGCAGTGATCATGGAGTTATAAAGGGTAATTTGTTGCTGGGTAAGTCTACCAAACTGCAATCTAAACCAATGCACAGATGGTTAATAACGGATTACATGGAAGCAAAACAGTCACTGTGTAAAACAAATTGGAGTGATGCCTTCAGTGGAAAAATTACAGGAGTATGAAAAGTTGCGAAAGAGAATGTATTTGAATTTAAAAATTAAAGTAATGTTTAATATCAGGATCTAGGAACATAACTTCAGTAGGATATATTTCCATAAGATACTTCATTAAAGTGAGAGACAAAAAAAAATATAAGAAATGGAAAAGATGTTGAACTATGACTTTGAACACTGAAATAAACAAGATAGATAAATTTTTAGTCATTACTAAACAAAAACATGCTAGTCAAATCACAACACCCTCTTCTCCTATTTATAACATCACTGACTCAATACCATCACAATTCAGCTCCTACTTATGTAGATAATACTATTTATGATTATTAATAATAATTAACTGCCCCCCACACACACACACACACACGCACACACACGCATCCTGTCCTAACTAGTTGTATTCACTCTTCTCCCGGTCACTACCTCTGCTATAAGAAAACTTCACTGAAACTAAAACCAATCTCTTTAGCTGCCAACCAACTTCCTAAAAAGAGCAGCTGATGTTATCCGTGGCTTTCCCTGTAGGCATACTGATAAAACAATCCATATCTGAGAGATATGTCCTACCCATAAGGAAACAATGCTGTATAATACCAGTCCACAAAGATAGTAGAATGACAGACTTTTCCAACACTAAACCTGTTGTTATCCTATAAAAAGCTAGAAAAATGTATTCACTCATAACTTTTGAAGTACTTTAACTACAACATTCTCTTCAAACCTAAGCATGTTTTTATACCTCATTATGATAGTACCACTTCTCTGGTCAACTTTAATGATATCATAAAGCAACACAGGAATGACGGTAAACAGGTTCCTAGGAGAATAGTAGGCTAACAGACACTAGGGATCTTATACACCTAACCGCAAAACCCAAATATAATCCATACATTCCATTTATATAGGGGGGGGGGGTGATTTACCGATTGCTGCTGCCCATCAGAGACATAGGAGGCAGATCAGAGGTGAATTGCTTATTACCCATCCATTGGTCCAAGTTGCACTTAAAGAGGGTTAGGGAGGAACTCTGCTTCACATGGATGGGGAACCTATTCCTGAGAATGGGAATTCTCTGCGAAACATATCCATCTCTCCAACAAGAAAAAATAGATCTTATAATCTAGTAGTTCTGATGTTGCTTGTTTTGTGGATCGGCAAAAGGTTCATTAAAACATGGTCTAAGGATGCCTTGTACTCTAGACAAAGATCACCTCTCAGAAGTCTGTATGATACCAAATAAAGAGACAGGGATTAGACACAATCAGTGTAGGGCATTCTGTTTACTCCCTGTATTCTTTTTGTAAAGAAGCTTTGTGGACGTTACAGTTGCTGCATGCGTCTAGTCAGGTACATACTGAATGGGGCATTATACTCATGATGGGTCTGATGAGAGCTGAGAACAGTGATAGAATGACCTCTATGCAGCTAGGTGCCCATACTTACAAGCTGAACAGGTATCTTCACTGTTCTTAGATCTGTCAGAAACATTTATCACCATATCCCACCACTATCTTCTTACTGAACTTTCTTCTCTGAGCCTCACACACCATCTCTCTCACATTTCTGTAGCTGTCTAACAGGTAGCAAGCAATCATAAGGGAATAAAATCTCGTCTTCCTTCCACTCACTGTCAGCATCCCACAAGGATCAATTTTAAGCCCTACTTATCCAATATTTTTTATAAGCAAACTATATACTGCACCTTCCTTGCAAGCATATTTAAATATGCCGATAATGTAACCCTTATATGTGCTGACCCATACCTAACAACACTTCAGGATATGACCCAAATCTTTCATTGTTATCAAAACTTGGTTAAAACCTGCAAGTCTACTTTTAAATTCTAAAAAAAAAAAAAAAAAGCAATCACTCCTACATTGACAATAACATCAAATATGACCAAAACATATTGCAAAGCATTAAAAAAAATAAAAACAGTAACTCAGTTCCCTCTGTAGGACCAAACACACACTGAAAATCTTTAAAAGGACACCAGAAACTAATTTCCTTCTACAGAACTAAACACTGATGGATGGTGAAAGACAAACACTAACATCTACCTTCCTTTTTCCATTGCAACGATGTGTCTCACTATTTCTTACAAATCTAAATACTACACTCAAAGCTAAACACTTTGCCTGTTAGAATAAGTTAGCCAAATTTACTGCCAACTATATATATATATATAGGACTCATTACATAGTCCTGAAACAACTAAACTGGCTTGAGCTACCCATCTATTTAGCATATTCTCAGCTTATTTCTGCACACAGTCTTATACATGCACCATAAAAAAGTCTGTCCAGCACAAAAAAAATAATAATAGTAAACTGCAGCACTAGTCTCTAGGTGGTGACCTTTGCTCACTCAATAAGTGATTAGTAATCATAACAAAATCTAATAACTCAGCAGGGGCTCACAGTCCTGCCATTATGTATCTAAACTTGAACACCATCCCAACTTACCTAAAATAGACATTGAAGTTTTCCGCTTTCATGACCTCACAAAAGCAACACCTAAACCACATGTGGTTGTGCATTTGCTCCACACTTAATCACCACTGTCCCCTTCCACGACAAACCATTTTACCCACTCTTGTTCAATTACTTTCCAGTCTTAATCAACACTTTACATTTCCATTCTAATCTTCCAACTTTATATATTTCCTTCAGCACTTTCTGTCACTCTGCAATAACCAGGTTGTATGTCAGTAAGTACTCAAGTATTCTTACCCCTACTCTCCTTGACTCATACAATTCCTCTCTCCTTTTTATAGCTTTAACTACTATCTACCTACTAAATAAGGTTTCATACTACTTACCCTCAATTCTATTTATTTCTGACATCTATAAGGTAACCCAACCTACCCATATTTTAGAGACTTTAATATATTGAATAATGCCACCATTAACATATACCTAATGATAAATACCTGTTTAATATTTTATAGTGTCAATACTAAACAATCATCTGTTTGTATCTAAATATCTTAAGAGCTATCTATGTTAGGTATCTTTGGAAAATGCTGGCTTTGTAATGACTATGTTAAATGCATCTACTGGAGATGCTGTGCATAGACACAGATCATAAATTCACACGCATGTGCACGAGTGCGTGCACACACACACACACACACACACACACACACACACACACACACACACACACACACACACACACACACACACACACACACACACACACAGACCATACATTCACATGCATGGACAGCTACAAGCAACTCAGTCGGTGTGTCTTTAAGATATTGGAGGAAAAATACACCCCTTTAAAAACCCATGCAGCCAGAGGAAAGACACGTGATCACCATGCAAATGGCACATCAGCCAGAAATGAGTCAGAAAGCCAAAATTATGAGGCAAGAATACTAACCAGTGTACCTCAGTGCCTTGCTGTCATACTGCTACCAGTATTAGCAATAGTGGTAATAGTAATAGTAGTTACTGTAGTAATAATAATAATAGCAATGATAATTATAATGGACCTTTTTATTTTTGCTTATTTATTTATTGGTCTTTATTGACAGGGAAGGATTGACTGCCAGAACCCACTTTCAATGGAGAAAAGCTCTATCTACAAAATCTAACTAGTTTTACACATCCAAAGATCACTGATTCATACTAATGTATAAATAACATCAGTACATATGCCATATACTATTACAGTAGTATGTGTATCAGTTACAGATGTTTAAACCTGAGTCACAAATAATATTAATGTATACATCGCAGTACATTTACAGTTGCATAACATTTAAATATATCATTCTTGCATTTGAAGTTGCACAACGTTTTAATTCAGAAAGCTGAATGCATAAACTTTAAATTATTAGAAGTAAATACATTTGGGAGAAATAAATGTAAGTGGTAAAAGGAGCATAACACAAATTATGTAAGATTATATGATTATAAGTCAGAAAGAGAGTACTGTGGTTACAAACAGAATATGTGTTTTAAATGTGAATAGAAAGATTTCCATACAAAGCTGTTACTATTAATATTTCTCAGTGGCATTTTAGGTTAAGAAGTACAGTACAGTATGTCAGACATCTCAGCTATTGATTTCAACTGTACATATTCACATTATGCAGACATGTAGCCATGGTGTTGCTCTCATCTGTCACTAATTTGTCATGTTTACTTGATGTTTATATCCAATCTAATTCTCCCAAAGGTGTCTTGCCTCTCTTTCTCAAAACTGCCTTTATCAATCAAAAGCCTTTTGTATCTTCTTTTGACAACTCAGTATCTGTGGAACAATCTTCCAGTCTGGACAACATCCCTAACTTGCCTCTCAAACTCTGTAATGGTGCTTACATGTTTTACACATAGAAAAGATCCTTTGCACGGGTTTTGCAGCGTAGCTCTCAAAGATAACATCCAGCATTGTTATTTTTCTTTGCATTCCACTCTGCCACTTTTTGAATGCCGACACTCATTCAGCTTCATACAGCATCCTTCCTCATTCTGCTTACAGACTGCACACTCATTCAGCTTCATACAGCGTCCTTCCTTATTCTGCTTACAGACTGCAGTGTGTCATTTTTCATTTATACAGTGACCCCTCATACACTTTTTTCACTCTTCTCTGTATTCTCAGTTTCCATCAAGGATACCTAGAGGTGTCCGCACTCTGCTGATTTCAGTAGACTTTCTGAGGATTCGAGAGTAGCACTATGACCATGAGGAAGATGGAGAGTTAAGACGAAACTTATTTTTAAACTATATGATTTGTAACTGCACTGGAAGCTGTAGCTCAGCAGGCTTGTAATGCATACATTCTGTTTCACCCATCTTTTAATTTTCCATGAAGAGGTTATAGTATAGCCATACCTACACTTAAGATACTCCAGGACAGGCATAAGTATTCCTTTCAGTCTCATGCTTAATTCAGGAAACTATGTTTGCCACAATTGGTGATCAGCCAGCAGCAAGCTTTGTAAAACTGCAATGTGTTCAGTAGTAGCAGCATATTAAAATATGTGGTTCTGCTACCAGCAACTTTCATATTTTTTTCATACACACTGCAAAACTGACTGTCATCTGTCCATTGCCACCTCCATTGCTCCCAGATGTTGATTTTGGTACTACTCTCTAGATTTGGAGTCACCGGCAGGGAAACAAGGGATGTGGGAGCTAAGTATTACATTCTTATGATTTGCCATTTGGGACCACTAGCTGAGTGGGAAGCAGGATGGGAGAGTGACATATTGGGAGAGGAGCAAAGTGTCATTTGTAGCATCATCCTGCTTGGAATTCTGCTGAAGTCAAGCTCATTATGAAAGTGTGTCTCTAGGCAGCACTGATGCACACTGCATGTGTTGCCTATGGGCACAATTGTCATGCGCAGGTTCATAGCTTCATAGATTAGTACTAGACCAACTGCACCTGTGGGCCATTCTAAGCCTAGCCAATTACCTCATGTGAAAATCTGACCCTGTACCTTGTGTCTATAAGGTAAACACTTTAACCATTAAGCCAAACTCCAAAACTCTAAGGCTATGGATAAATGAAGCTTAAGTAACATGATAATGCCTGAGTTCTGCAGAATCCTTAGTGGTCCAGAACATGGTCAGGGATAGTACATGAGATCCTAAGGAGGTCCAGTAGACCTAGTGGATGATTAAATGTCCTAGGGGCAGCTGACTGTCAGCAGCAGGGAGCAAAACGATATATATATATATATATATATATATATATATATATATATATATATATACATATTACATATATATATATATATATATATATATATATATATATATATATATATATATATATATATATATATATATATATATATATATATATATACACACACACACACACACACACACACACACACACACACACACACACACACACACACACATCTAAAATATATGGGTCTACTTCTAAATACAGAAATCTCATAAAATAAAAGACCAGAAAACAGAGACTATAAACCCAAATAATCATATTCCCGAAACTGTACAAGGTCGAATCCTAGAATACCTAAATGTAAGTAAATGTTAAACAGTAAGTGGCTTAAGTCTGTGTAGTCTCTTTAAGGATTTATAGTAAACAAGTAAAAAAAGTATGACATTACATTCCAAGGTCATGGTGCCGCTGTATAATTTTATGGAGTTTCAAAGTTTAGAACAGATTCAGAAGTTTTAATAATTGAACAGTATGTTTTTATTTAGCAAGGACTATGTAAATGAACATGCATTGGTGTTGTAAGTGAAACATACTGGTAACTGAACAGGTAGTGCTGTCACTGTATATTTAAGTACTGGTGAGTAGTTAAAAAAATTCCTTGCTGCTAATAACATAGGAGATTTTGTTGAAGTGGAAGTGCATATTATGTGAAGTGTTATGTAACATAGCTCTAACCTGTCAAGAGACACTTGTTTAACGATAGCTAGAGTTTACTGTTGTTCTCAAAGTAGTGTGATCTCGGAGTTGGCATATCTAATTTGCCAGGGGTGGGAAGCTGCAGACCTACACATGGGGTGCAATGGGGCGTAACCACACTGCTAAAGTGAGGAATAGAAAAATACTTGTAGCTTTTAGTTCTGTGCAGACCGGCTTTTGAGGTAGTGTAATAAAAGTATGTCAAAAATGTTTTTAGTCTGTTTATATTATGTTTGGTACATAATTTGACTTTGACAAATGCGCTGATGTGTAAAAATGTAAAATTGGTGCTTTGCAGTGTAACAGTGGTGCTATGAAGTAATGTTTATGTATTTTTTGGGTGTTTTGTATAGCTGGAGTGTTGGAACACCAAGTACAGTATTGTGGTTTACCTGAGTATTCCCCCAGTGTCAATATGTATAGTAATCACAGGGTTGGTATACAGAGATATGACGGTATGGAGAGAACAGTTCTCTATATTATGATGTGCAGGACCCCTCTACTTCAGTCTGCAAAAATGATTTATTGTTGCTATGGTGGAGGGGGGGGGGTAAATTCACTGTTTGACTTGTGGAAACAGTTTATTTCTGAAAGTATTTGAACTCATAGTTGTAGGTCTTTCACTTATGATAGGAAACTCCTTCACAAAGTACTAATATTGCATCTTCAAAGAAACAAAGTCAGGCTCTCCTCTGTGTAGTCTCATAGTCTCCCAAATGTATTGTAATAGGGCCATTTTGCTTTTTGATATATTATGATTCTAATCGCTACATTGAATGCTAGTCAGGTTGACTGGTCTGAAATAGTTTGACTATAACTTGCTCCCCACTTTGAGAACTGCTGCCAGCACCATCTGTTACCATACAAGATGAGCACTTAGCTGGGTCAAGTAAAATTGAATTTATTATTTAGAGAAAGTTATTCTGCAAAGTTGCTAGTTTTGTAATTGGCTTCCTTTCTGTCTCCTTCATTGCTACTGCTTGCTAAGGATTTTAATGTTTATCTTGAGTGTTTCTTGTCACATGCTTGAATAATTTTATGTTTTGAACTGCAGGCACAATTATTTTTACAGATCATTGCAGCAAAGTACTGTGGAATCAGAAGAGGTACAGTTTTGCCAGGAATGAAGTTTGCCTTTCTCCCTGGCTGTATAAGCATGGATTTTATAAATGTGTTTTTTTATATATTTAATTGAGTGAGTGTAGGGATTAAGTCTTCATATGGCAGTATAGGAGGGGATGCCTCTTGCCTCAATATAAACAGCTCCTTTTTCTCCATTGTCCTTACTGATGATTTTAGTTTATGTTATTTGAGGTTTGTTGTTTGACTGAGAGATATCACCACTGACAAATAGGCCTGACGTAATAGCAAAAGAATGCATGCATGCATGTTTCAACAATTCATTCAAAAGCCTGGCACCCTGCCCCCTCTATACACACATAAAGATCTTAAAAGGAACATGCACTGTTGTCCTCGGCATGGGCTTCTAACATTTACACCCATATTGGACTGTACATGGAACTGCTTGCTTGGGCAAACCCTCCAGTCCCCTTTCTCACTTTGTCTCTGTGAATCATTGTCTTCCAGTACCCCTTCATTCATAGTAATTGCTTTTCATACAGCTTACTGTTTACACATACACAGACAGACAGACAGGCAGACACATACACACACATTCACAAGCGCACACACACACACACACACACACACACACACACACACACACACACACACACACACACACACACACACACACGCACACACACACGCACACACGCACGCACACACGCACACACACACACACACACACACACACACACACACACACACACACACACACACACATACACATGCACAATTTCCAGTCAGGGTAGGGCTTCTAGAAGACCAATCAGGGAGGCGGGTGGTATCTCTGGTGTGGTGTTTCTCAGGAAAGGTGGTTGGTGCAATTAAACTTCAGTAAGTATGCAGAGGCACAGTTTCAGAAAAGATGGTGAACTGTGCTTGGTTCTTATGGACAAGTTTAAGTCACTCAGTAGATAAGGCTACTGACTATGAACATCCTTGACCATGGGGTATCCTTTCCAAGAAATGCTACCGGCACAGTCCCCTGCACACACAGGGAATGGAGGGCTCCATGACTAGTGCCATATGCTGCAAGTGGTCACAGCAATGCACCCCTTCCCCATCTATGTCTACTGCATCCTACAGTGACATCGAGGTACTGGTGTAATTTCACTTAAACCCATGCCCTTCTATGCTAGGTTTCACCACTCGATGAGAAAGGCAATGTCCATGATAGATGGTCACCTAGCGGCATCTGCAGCAGACAACCTCTCTACATTGGCTTTTAAATATGCTCTACAGATGGGCAGGCCCTTTTACAGGTCATCTTGGAGACAAAGCAACACATTAATCTGCTCTGCAACTGCTGCAATGGTATCTGCCTTACTCTGTGTAGTGGCCCAGCACATATAGTGTGCTGTGCCCATAAGGACACTCATCTTAGGAGAGGGGCTGGTGCCAATGGCACTGCCTGACACTGGTAGGTCAAACCCTACTGCCTTCTTTATGCCAAGTAGAAACGACAGCAGTCAAGGGTATTTCTGCTACAATAGAACAGGGTGCTTGCTGAGATGATGTGTCAGCTGAGTTCCGTCCTTCTGTGGCTTCCTAAGACTTTGATGTGTGCTGCAAAGAATAATGAGCTGTGTCCATGGAAGTGGGAGGGGATGAAGTTGTCACATTACCAGTCTAACATTACAGTTGTATTCCCCAACAGCATCAAGATGTGGTTGACATCATCAATTAGCTGAGACCAGTTCCTGACATTAGGCATACTGAGATCCACAGTGGCAGACCCTGACAATGAAACACCTTTGAAAGCTCATAAACACACTAAAATACAGAATGCATTTTTCTCTTACACCCTCAGTCCAGTGATATTAGTCCTATATGACAAAGTGTTATGTAAAATGTAATGACAACTTACTTAGTACAGAATGATATTGTTGTTGTAGTCCCAACATCCTTTTTTTTTTTTTCAAAACAGGTTTATTGTTTTAACATATAAGAGAAATATCATAACAATTTTATACAAGTAATTAAAAATAGGTATTATTATAATATTCAACAAAACAACTAAAGTATTTACAAAGACATCCACTACAATCAGATCAATTAATTAAACTAAAATACCATGCTATTGAAATTAGAATTATTTTAACAAATTTTGTAAATTATCCCATACAATAAAATAAGATGTTTTTCTATTTGTTCTAGTCCTAATTGTGTTTATTTCCATATGGCACACTATATTCATAACATTTTTAAATTCATTGAACGAAGGAGGTGTATCTGAAATCCAATTTCTAGTTATTATTTTCCTAGCCACTGCTAGAATAGACCATAACAAGGGAAGCTTAACCTTTTTAACACTTTGAGGTACAGGTGTGTTGAATAATATAAGAGATTTAGAAATAATGAAATTATCTGTAAAAAGAGCCTGCAAAAATTCATTAATTGACTTCCAGTATTCTTTCAATTTTATACAGTCATAAAACATATGAGCCCAGTCAGCATTAATTTCTACATTACATCTCTTACATAAATTATCTTTATTATTTACTTTATTCATCATCAAAGGTGTACACAAAAAGATCTATGTAAAAATTTCCATGTATAAAGTCTCCAGACAATGGAAGACGTAGTTCTATAAGCAGATTCCAATATATATTGTTTATCTTGTTGATTTGGTGGGTCCCCATTAATAGAAGTGAAATAATTCCAGTATGACTCTACACTGTAAAAGGTTTCTTGTCTGATAACTTTATGTATGTATGAAAGTTTACCTTTATCAGAAACTTTATGTTGTAAATTTAATATCAAGTAATCAATCAGTGTTGGAATAGATTCTTTAACAGTTATAGACATTAAATCTATTTTATTAATGAGATGTTGTCTAAAGGTTTGAACCTCTAACCAGCAAGTTTCTCTTAGATCAAATTCTTGTTTTAAGAAATCTAGATTTTTAACTTTATTATCAGATATCAACTGATACCAGTACTTTAGATCATTATCTATAGCTAAATGAGTTCCTTCAGATGTAGATGACAAAAACATACCCTGAGTATACATTATAGGAAATACAATAAAATTCCATTCCCTATACTTAGGGTGCATGAATATAAAGTTACGATAACTAATAATAATATTTAATGGGTAACAAACCATATGTTTAGGTGTAATAGGTGAAGTACAAAATTCCTTTAGTAACCATAACATGGAGTTATTTACAATCATATGTTTATGTGTTAAGGAGATTTTCATGAAGTGTATACTAATTAGCTCCCAATAATCTTTCCATTTTGTGACATATGACTGATCTATTAATAAAGTAATAACTTTTACAATAGAAGAGATAGTATATAAATTAAAGTCTGGAAAAGAAATACCCCCTTGAGACCAGCTATTAGTATGTTTCTTTAATGCAATCCTAGGTCTATTAGGTGCCCATAAGAAATTTAACATTAGTGTGTTCAGTTTCTTGATAATTATTTTTGTAGGTGGAAGTATTATTGATTGTATTAAGTATAAAATCTTGGGGAATATTGTCATTTTATTAATTGTAAGTCTCTCCTCCATAGTAAAAAACATATTATTCCAGGTATTAAAAAGATTTTGTATATTAAGAAAACAGGTATTATAATTATTATATATAATAGATTTAATATCTTTAGAAAGTATTATACGTAAATAAGTTATCTGACCTGAATTGGGTACATATTTAGTAAAATCACTAATGAGAATATTTTTTCATGTATATATAGGTAGTATTTTAGTTTTTTCTTCATTGAATATTAAACCAGAAATACTTTTAAAATTCATTATGTTATCAAATAGAGACTGTATAGAAGAATTAGATCCTGATGATGTAATTAGAACATCATCTGCAAAAAGTTGAATTTTGGATGTTGTATTTTCATCTATTTCAAAACCCTCTATGTCAGTACTGTTTCTGATCAAATTAGCCCAAGGCTCCATTACTAAAGTGAATAATAGTGGAGAAAGTGGACATCCTTGTTTTGTACCTTTAAGAATGGGTATTTTTTGTGAAACATATGTTCCTACCTTAATATAAGCCAACGTTCCTTTGTATAAATGTTCAATTATATTTATAAATGCATCCGAGAAGTTTGTGCACTTCATTAAGGTAAACAGATAGTCCCAACTTACTGAATCAAATGCTGAACTTATATCAAGACTAATAAGTGTTAAATCTTTCTTTTTCCTATTTGCAAAATCTATTAATGTTAAAGTTCTTCTTATATTATCAACAGTATTTCTATTTACAATGAAGCCTGTCTGATCTATATCTATAATGCTGGGAATGATTGTCTTCAATCTATCAGCAAAGATATTCACAAACATTTTATAATCAACATTAAGTAATGAGATGGGCCGATATGAAGAACATCTAGTTGGATCTTTATTAGGTTTTAAAATTGGTGAAATAAATGTATATTGCCAAGACGGGGTGGTTATTAACTCAGTTTGGACTAAAATAAAAACCTTATGTATTAATGAATATGTATTTTTAGAAAGGATTTTATATATCTCTG